>NW_020185337.1:22170416-22196829 GCF_003031525.2 Neophocaena asiaeorientalis asiaeorientalis | reverse complement strand
AGAAAAAAAAAAAAAAAAAAAAAAACCGGGAGCAATTGAAATATTTCCAAAGTGCCAACTTTGTGATTCCCTCAAAAGGAAAATGTGTGAATAAAGCTCTTAACTGAACCCTAGTATACAGCTTCTAGCATTTTAGCTTACTTTATTTTCCTCCTATTTTTCTTATTTGGGTGACTTTTTTCTAATACACTCTAGTAATACTGAGGTTTTTAGAGTCTTAATCATGGCTATTTAATTATAAATTCTAACTTTATTTGAAATGTGATTTTTAAAGTTTTAACACATTATTTAATTATATTCAGGTACAGTTTTCCCTAATGAAACATTTAAATGGGAAGATGATATTTCCTTGAAAGAATTCGCACTTTTTTTCCAAAATTGTCTTGTGTTCTTTTTTGTAAAATTTATTTTATTGAAGTTTAGTTGATTTACAATGTTGTGTTAGTTTCTGGTGCATATAGCAAAGTGAATCAGTTGTACATATATATATATTCCTCTTCATATTCTTTTCCATTCTGGTTTATTACGGGGTATTGAATATATTTTCCTGTGCTATACAGTAGGACCATATTGTTTATCCATTCCATATATAATAGTTCACATCTGCTAATCCCACACTCCCAGTCCATCCCTCCCCCACCTCCCAACCCACTTGGCAACCACAAGTCTTTTCTCTATGTCTGTGAGTCTGTTTCTGTTTCGCAGGTAAGTTCATTTGTGTCATATTTTAGATTCCACATATAAGTGATGTCATATGGTATTTGTCTTTCTCTTTCTGAATTGTCTTTTATTCTTATTTAGCATTAAATATAGGTTAACCATAATATCTTGAGATTGAAAAAAATAAGACTTATTGCATGCAGGTGCTTAAGCTGAAAGTCAAGTATACAACTTTAAAGACTACCGTTTGGCTTTGAATGGGAAGTAGAGTAATTCAGTGTTTAGGTAGGCATGCTGTGGAGTCGCCCAGATGTAGGATTAAATTTGCCTTTTGCAAATTGCTGTGACTTTGGGGGAATGTTCTATAGTCTCTGTGAGCTGCAGCTTTCTCATCTGTAAAATAATAACATTATCCAACTTATAGCTTATTGCGAGGCACTAAATGCTCAATTGGTAACTATTGGTGTAGCCTCTATGAAACAATTAGTCAATTGATAACCCCTTTACTCCATTCAGAATGAGATGGTTTTATTGCATTTATTTGTTGTCATTTTGCATCAGTACTTTCTAACCGAATGTTTTCAAATTCCAAGCCTTTGATTGGAAGACAGATCACAGTCTTCCTTTTAATACTCACTGCAGGTGTTCTCGATTTCCCTGAGCCATACCACAAGCCCTGGCCTCTATGACCCTATGCTTAGTATAACCCACATCAATTCTGAATTCCATTTTGTGTATAGTCTGTTAGTTTGGTCCATTTGCTTTCCTCTCCACAACCTCATTCATACCCAAATATATTTCTAAATATTTTGTTCTGTTCCAACTTGCAAAATATCCTTTATATGACCTTTAAAAATATTGTCTATTTTGAAAACTAGGTGCATTTTCCTCATCAGCTCCCCCACACCCTCCTGCAGTCTACCTCAGCCTTACGTTGGCACCTTCCCCGGTCTGCTCATGTAGGGCACAGCCGTCTCTCTTACTTTGCTAAACCATGTCTCTATTTTACATGATACCTCCTCTTAAAGGATTTGTTATCAGTAGAATATTGTATAGCAAACAGTCCCTAACTAGGTCTCCCCTTTCTATTAACTCATTCCTAGATTTAATTAAATGGGATCACATAATTTTGGCACTTGTATCTATCTTAGATATTAGTTAGTCTAATCTCCTCATTTTGCAAATGAGAGCACTGAGGCCCAGAGAGATCAGTGCACAGAAAGTATTGCCTGTCTTTTCTTTCAATTAAATTAAATTTCATTTAAAATTACCCCTTGAAAGCAGAGATTACATTTTATGCATATCCCATGTGTCTGTAGAATCTAAGTTGCTTTGGTGCTAATAAAACAATTCAACACTATAAAAGATTTTGATGTAATTTTCATGCCTAATTACCAAAACAGTGTGCCTATAACAGGTGATGCTTGTTTCAATGGATAATGGCAACAGCAGAAGGTTACCTGGAACTTTTCCTGAGCCATATTTCTATGGTTGTCCCCTGCCCTCTGTTAGGCCTTTGGATAAACTCTATGCCCATAAAGGGCAGGGTGTGATGTGATAGAACAGAGTTCACGTGCTTTGAAGCTGGACATATCTGAATCAGAATTTACCACTTGCTACCTCATGGCCTTGATTAAGTCATAGAACCTCTATGAGCCTTAATGGGAACAATAATACAAACCTGAAGTGGGAATTAGAGATGAATTATAATAAGCAGCCAACAGATAAGTGTTCCGTACTTGGAAGCTATTATTATTAAAGTTTATTTGATATTACCTAGGGGGAATGCATGCAAAGGATAGATACAGCAGTCTTCAAAACAGTCTTCCAAAAGGAAGGAAGAGAGCAAACAAAACTGATGGAACTAGAGAAAATGTCTGATATGGATGCTCACTCATTTCATTAATTTTTTTTAAAAGCCATAAAATATTAAGGCTCAAGATGAATACATATATACATACATAAAGGAGTGGGGACCACAACAACCTGTAAAATATAGTTTAGAAATAAAAACAGAAACAAGAAAAATAAGTCAGTCACACCTTTTTTTTTTTCCCTTGTTATTTGGGAAAAGCACAATATTTTGCTTGATGGCTTTTACTACTCACTTTTCAGCCAGTCATATGGATTATATGGACCATAGGCAAAATAAGTAAACTGTATTATGGTTTTTTTTTTTTTTGCGGTACGCGGGCCTCTCACTGTTGTGGCCTCTCCCGTTGCGGAGCACAGGCTCCGGACGCGCAGGCCCAGCGGCCATGGCTCACGGGCCCAGCCACTCCACGGCATGTGGGATCCTCCCGGACCGGGGCACGAACCCGTGTCCCCTGCATCGGCAGGCGGACTCTCAACCACTGTGCCACTAGGGAAGCCCAAAGTATGTGATAATTTTGATTGGAAATAATAGCAATGAAAATAAACCCATTGTAGAATTATATGTTTAAAAATATATATGTATTCACATCCATACAATGTGTTGCATGTACACACACACAAATACATTAATAAAGGAATCATTAAATGAAAGAAATTTGAGAAATCTTACTCATTTGCCCTAGAAAGCTATGCTCTCCTTCTCATAGGCTCCAACTCTTAAGTCTGACATGTTGTTTGATGGCCCACAGGGATAAGTAGACAAAGAAAATAGGGAGACGATGAAAGAATTCATGCTCACTGAGAAACTACATTCCAGAAGAATCCCTGATTGCTGAGAAAGCAATCCCAGCTGTGAGGATGGACCTAGTAGTGCCCAGGAACTCTCTGAACAAGGCTAGCGTTATCCCTGGAACTTCAGCTTAACTTGGCCTCTTTCCACCACTTTCACTGTCGTGGAGGAATACTTTGTCAAAATACACATTTTCTTGGCTGTCAAATTTTGAAGTTATAGTATGATGTGCATGTGTATATCCTTCGAAATTTGTGGATGAGAATATCCAGTTAACAGTAAAGAAATAAAGGTGGTAAGAATAATCAAATACTATTTCAAGTGGAATTAACTGAAAAGGGAATTCTTGTAATCATCATGGCCATTCTCCCTCCACTCTTCCACTTCAGTCTTTTCTGCAGCTGAAATCAGAATGAAGGTGAATGGTATTACGTCCTAATAATGTCCCTTGTAAGGAAAGAAAGAGAAATGATCTCCTAAAACTCTATCGTAAGTTCAGCACACTGATGGGCTTGGTGTCACTGGCCAGACCTTGGTTTTGTTCCTGCTGCACCTGCTACGCAGGGAGGGGCTCAAATTTTTCATCTTGAGCTTTGGTTGTCTCTTCTGTAATGTGGTCACATCGGTCATGCATCCTCCCAGTACTTAAGCCCTTGACATAGTACTTGCACAGGTAAGTGTTTTAAAATGCTGGCTGTTATCTTCTTCTAAATTTGTATAAGCTACATTATAATTATGCTCTTGTACTAAGCCAACAATTGAGTTTTATTCTAAAGAAAACCCAATGGTTTGTTTGTATTTATTTATTTTTTAAGTAAATTTATTTATTTTTGGCTGTGTTGTGTCTTCATTGCTGCGCGCGGGCTTTCTCTAGTTGCGGTGAGCGGGGACTACTCTTCCTTGTGGTGCGCGGGCTTCTCATTGCGGTGGCTTCTCTTGTTGCGGAACACGGGCTCTAGGCACGCGGGCTCAGTAGTTGTGGCTCGTGGGCTCTAGAGCGCAGGCTCAGTAGTTGTGCAGGGGCTTAGCTGCTCTGCGCCGTGTGGGATCTTCCCTGACCAGGGATCGAACCCGTGTTCCCTGCATTGGCATGTGGATTCTTAACCACTGCGCCACCAGGGAAGTCCTGGTTTGTATTTAACATGCATGTTTATTTCTTCTTGAATCACAGTGGATCTGTGGTCGACCCTAGACTTTACCACTAGTTCATCGACGTCTTTGGATAAAAGAGAAGAATTTGGTATTCAGGTCATTATTTCTGAAAAGCTAAGGAATCAGCAGCCTACATGGCTAAATGAAGATTTTAGAAATGGCATCTCAGCAAATGTGCTATCAAGAATGCACCTGCATTTTCAGGCTGTTCTCAAACAGCAGTTTGTTTCCATAGCACCTAAGTAGAGAAAGACAAAATCTCCCATTCATCCCCCAAAGCAGAAAACACCAGGTAGTTCCAAATTCCAGGTTTTGGTAAGGAAAGATGATGATATTTTCCAATACACATTAAAGGTTGGTTTTAGAATTTTTTTTTCCTTTGTTAACTAAAAGTCATTCTTAGGCTATAATTTGAACTCATATTAACATTCAATGCAAAAGACTAATACTTGTCTTACGAGACAAATCGTGCAAGTTTCTAAAATCTAAAATGTCATTTTGCTTAGTTTAGAAAGTGACATAATAAAAGAGAAAACACCTCCTTGCTAAAGATGAACCTAGGAGGAGGAGTCCAAGAAAATTTCAGAATGTAAAGTCAGTATGATCAATAATGAGAGGGAAGGATTTGTGTCATAATTTATTCATTCAATTGTTTAAAAAAAATTTTTTTTTAAAAAAACCTTCTAGGTACTTGGCACTTTGCTAAATGCACTGAGACACAGAATCATGTAAAACAGTCTCTGCCTTCATGAAGCTTCAGGAAGCCAAGGAGAGAGGCTGGACCATCAAGGGTTATACCACAGGGTAGAAAATGCTTCATCATCAAGCAGACAGAGGATGCTGCAGAACTTCATGGGAGGGAAGACAAGGGGCTAAAAAAGGAAAAAAAAAAAAAAAGAAGCTAAAGAGAGTCACAAAAGAGACTATTCAGAAAAAGCAGAAACAATTTTAATAAAGAAAATGTCTGCCCTTCTAAAATCAAACACATTTAATACTATGTCTGTATAATACACCAAAGATATGTCTTGCTCTTTAAAATATCTTCCCTCCCAATGATTCTGAGGCTCAATCATGATTACAGGGTACATGAAATGAAGTATATTAACATGACACAACCCCCCAGTATATAGTGCACGATTGGTAAGATTCCACAGGCACACAGTTCACACAGGTTAAGATGAGCCACGTGAGGTGTCCTCAGTTTTCCTGTATTTACCCCTGCTACCCAGGGTGGACATTCTTTCAACACTGTACCTCGGTGTCCTTTGAAAGATGGACATTGAAAGTTAAAAATGAGTTAGTATATAGGCACTGATGTATAGAAAATACACTTTGTGGTTATATATATTGTAAGCTGGAAATAAATGCCTTTGAATTACGTGTGTATTTATGCGAGGAAGCCTGACAAACACTGAACAGTCTGTGAACAATGGAAAGCCTCTCGACCATCAATTCAAATAAATATAATCCAACCATATGCAGCAATAATAATTTCCTTGTTAAACGAACTGCTCTGAAATCATTTGGTTGTCAGGTACCAAAATAGTTTTAAAGTTAGGGAACTGCTGTCCCACTTAATCCTTGTGGGTGGCCCAATTCCCCAAGATATTCACAGCTGAGAAGTACTTTTAAATGTATTTTTTATCTTACGTGATAATCAATTAGGAGCAAATGAAATCCTGTCTTAAACTTTCAAAAAAATGCAAATCACTTTTGAATGACTTCAGACTAGGCATAGAGGACACAGACTCTCTTTTAGCTCACAGCCTGAATGCTGCTTTTGCATGCCATCACCTCTGTAACAGGCTGAAGCTTGACGCCTAGCCTTACACAGGAATGCCCAATCTACTGACGATCTCATCGAACAAGGATGGCCCAATCAAGCGAGAGCATCAGGTGTAGTGCTTCTGAAGTCAATGAACAGTAATACTTTAAAGAAATTTCCTTCTAATAAATACAATATAAAAGCCTTTCTATTCTATGCATAAGTTTACAAAAATGCACTTCAAAGATGTCTGGTCAAAACCATCGCCAGAAGATTCCAAAGCCCACACGTTTTGTTCCAAATATAATTATGACAGCTACTACAAAAGCAGTAAAAAGCAAGACAAGAAAATCTTGATCTTTCTTCAATGATTTCAACCCTATTCCTTGGGAGAACAGGAATTAAAGTCTTTGCGGGTTGTGCTTGGTTTTAAGCAGATGTCACCTGGGACCAAATGCTACGGCAGGTTCAGATTTTTTCATTATCATCACTGTGGATCTTTTTAAGCATGACTGGGCTTGGTTGCTTCAGAGACGTCTTAGAAACATCCGTGTGAATGGTGGACATGGCGATGGTCTCGTAGTCGTCATCCTGAGACCGGAAATCACAAAAGTTAAAGAAGAACTGCAGGTCTCTCTGGAAGTTTTTGTTCAGGAAGCCATAAAATATGGGGTTGACACAGGTGGAGATCATGGCTGTGAGGTGGCAGAGCAGGAATAACAGATTATGGTTGCACGTAGCAATGATCTGATGATTCCAGTCGAACACGGTGTTGAAGATGGTGAGCGGCAGCCAGCAGACCGCAAACGCCACCACGATGGACAGCAGCATGACGTTGATTCTTTTGGTTTCGCTGGACCTGTACTTACTGTCTCTCATCTTGTCCATCATGTTGTTTCTTCTTTTTAAGCGTATATATATCTACAGGAGGGAAAAAATAAAGAGTTCAAATAGAATCACTCATTGAATGAGGACTCTTGGAGAAAGAAGGTAAAAACGGAAACGGTGGCGGGGGGGAGGTGGGAGTTTTCTTACCTTGAAGTAGCAAATAAATATAAAACAGAGTGGGCCAAAATACTGCAGCACCAAGAGAAGAGTGGTGTAAGACAACCGGTGAGAGTCTGATGGAAATTTATCAAAGCAGACGTACTTGTCCTTGAACGCATCAAGGGTCACATTCTGGAACGGTTCATCCGTCAATACTTGGTAGATCAGGAAGGGCAGAGAAGAAGCCACAGCAAGGACCCAGATGACAGCAATGCCTACGTAAGCATGTCTATTACTTGGTCTCCAGCCCCGTGGATTGATGATCAGCTGATGCCGTTCCACGGCAATGAGGACCAGAGAGAAGATAGACACAGTGATGGAGACACACTGCACAAAAGGGTTCAACTTGCACACTGCCTCACCAAAAACCCAGTGGTCCATCAGCGTGTAGACAAACGTGAAGGGGAGACACATGATAGCAACAAGCAAGTCTGAGAAGGAAAGATTCACAATCAGGATGTTGGTGACATTTCTCAACTCCTTCTGTTTCAAGATGATTATGATCAAGGCCAGGTTTCCAGAGACCCCAAGAATGATCACAGCTCCATAGGCAAGAGCTAACGTGAATATCATGGCCAAGGGCAGATGACAATCGTCATTTTCGAAAGCCAAAAACTGGGAATTCTTCTCTGAAAAATTATAATAGATTGAATGATTTTCTACCTGGGAAAATAACGTTGAATTCATTTTGACTGGTTTGGCTCTTACAGATGACTTTAGACAAATGGACAATATGTTTCCTCAAAGCAGGTCAAAGACTCAACTTATTTTTATTCTCCATATTGGAATCCATTTCTCAAAATTATTCTGAATTCTTCATTCCCTTGAACTGAACAACCTGTAAAGAGAAAATGACCGATTGCATTACTAATTCTATTGACGGCAGTCAAAACGAATTCTGATTCATAGTACTGTTTAAAGGGAAGACACTGAAATAAACAAAATGTATTCTATATATACATCTTCTTTTAAATAGTAGAAACAGTGCAAACAATTTGAAAAACAACTTTAGTAATACTTTTAACTTGATGTTGCTTTCACATTGAGTTTCAGCAAAATGCAGTGGTCTGTACATTAGTAAGGTGTGTACAAATCTCATGCCCAAAGTCTTACATGAACGACCATGAACACTTACATGAACACTGTAGGAATATGAAGGTATAAAAAAAAAAGGACAGATTAAAACATATGAAAAAGATATGACACCAACAAAGGAACACACAAAAAAAATTTACCTAATTCTTCCTCTTACTATAAAAAAGAAAGAATTTATCAAGTTGTAGTAATAGCCCCACCAACAGTGAACTGCTCTTTAAGGAGATGGTCGATACAGTGAAACATCAAGAAACTTTGTCCTGTGAAGGACTGCTGACGGAAATGAAGATGTTTAATCCAGAAAAGACTCACTAGGAAGGGTACAAACATCTTCTCACGTTGGAATGGGTAACATGTGGTCCCTGGCTTGTGGCTCAGAATCTTATGTCCTCTCAAGTTAGAAGTAGGATCAAGGGAAGTGGATTACATTAAAAATATTTCATGTCATTATGAGGAACAAAAGTTTAATCAAATGGAATGAACTGTCTGTAAACCAGCAAGTTCTCCACAAGCAACAGTTTGTAAGTACTCCTCGAAAGGCTTGGGGAAGTTCTCACATTGTGTGGGAGATTCAACTGGGTAACTCTGAAGCTCTTTCTGCCTTTAAGATTCTATAATATTATTAACATGTCAGAAGCTTTCAAAGGATTTCTAAGGTTTTCTTCACGGAAATATCCTCCCTCCCCACTAGACTGTATACAGATACAATGCAGGGATCTAAATTGTAGTCGTACTTTTGATCTTTCACAGCATTTTGTGATAGGAATACTCTTTTCTTACCAACAGAACAAAACACAGACAACAGTCCTGTAGAGCTTAAAAGCTCCTTTAAAAAAAAATCTCTGATTTCCTTTACGTTATTAAGTAAATATAAGAGATGGGGTTTCTTATGTTAATTAACAGGCCATTGTGCTTGCGTTAAGAAACAGAATTGCACTTCTTTCTTCTGTGAGGACAATAAAGAAAATCATGCAGAGTTACTTCCATTGAAAAGGAGACAAGAACTTTAATGAACAAAATATGCTTTTGCCTTTTAAGTGATGCCATTATTGAACCTTCCCTTTTTGCTTTTGCTTTCTAGAATATGGGTACTTTTGCTTTCTAGAATATGGGGTGTTTTTATTATAAAACTACAACTTATAAAACTGAAGAATAAAAAGAAAGGTTGCTACCACTTAGTGAGAATGAAAGCATCTATCTGGACTAGGAAAGGTATCAAGTGTGAACGTTATAGAAACGTTCTCCCCTCTTCTTGTCAACAGCCTGGAAAGACTCCTGAACCTCCTTGGTAACACACTTTTCTCTCAAGAATACCAAAGAGAGAGAATATCTGTGTCTCTCAGTGTCTGAGAACAAACCTGCAGCAAGCAAGCGCTAATCTAAAAATTCTTTGGAAATTTCGCCCTAAAGAATTCAAGAAAATTTCGCATCATACGTCCTAGTCAGGTTGCTGGCAAGATAGTGAACGTCACTGCACAGGTATCTGAGTTTTTCTTCATTAGTAGAACTAGCATGACAGGAAAATGCATCCTCTAACGCCCTACCCACGGCTCCCCCTCTGCACACAGTGCCAGGTGAGACACACAAGGTAGGGACCACTGAGCCTCCTGGACCTGACACTTGAGGACCGCTACTCTGCCTTGCACTCCCGGTCTAACAACCCCACGGGGCATGTTCTGTACCAGGCGGGCAGGTCCCTTCACAGGCACCAAGTGCCCTGGCCCGTTTTAGCTTCTGCATCTTCGCCTCTGCAACGCCTCATCACGCATCCAAATTCTACCCATCTTTCAAAGCTCCATTTAGTCCCTTAGATCCTTCATTGGCTCTTCACAACGGTAATATTGTCTCTTGAAGGTAGGTACTACGTATATTTCATACTACTTTGCGAATATTAGATTTAGAATAAAAGTGTGTTGATGACACAGTAGGTGCACAGATGGAATAATAGGTTCTTGTGTGATTGCTATTAACATCAACAGCTGAATTCTATTGTCGACTGATAAAAATCCACAGTCTAAAAGCTGAGAGCTATGTTTTATTCGGCGGACTCGCTGAGGACTCAAGCCCGGGAGGCAGCCTCTCAGATGCTCTGAGGGACGGCTCAGAAGAGGTCAGGGCGCAGCCAGGATATACAGGAGTTTCTGCAAGAAAAGGCAGGTAGCTGGAACTTCAAAAGATTGCTGTTAACTAAAGCAAACCAGACATCTCAAGTTAATGAACTTAGCACTTTTCTATGTATGGGAAGGTACAAGAGTCTGGGCTGCACTGAAATATTATCTGGAGCCAGTATCCTGTTCTCTCCTATCCAGAATCCCCTCAGGTGCACCGTCCAGGGTGACTGCAGGGGCTGATGGCTTGATGCCCACAACATCCTTTGTTTACTGATACGGCAGGCGGCAGGGGACATTCTTGTCCACACTATCATAGTCCTTTGACATGCCAAATGGATGTTAATTATAAGAGCCATTTTACTAGGTCAGGTACATGGTGTGTGGGGAGGGGAATGTTCCACTTTGTGCAAAAAAAAAAAAAGGAATTGTTTCTGAAAGAGAATTCATTCATCCAATAAATATCTATTGAACACTATTTTGTGTCAGGCAGGGTTTTAGTGGAGACAACAGTGAAATTCCCATTGAGTTTCCAGTCTTGTGTGCAGAAGCAGACAAGAAAAAAGAAATCAGTAAAAGAGACAGGACACAAGACAGTAGTAAGTGCCATGGAGAAAAATAAAGCAAGGAAGGGGACCTGGGATTGTTGGGGGTGGGGGGGCGGGAGGGCCTCTGACTGCCGGAGAAGATGGCGTGTGAGTTAAGACCCGACAGTGAGGAAGGACGCCAGGCAGATGCCTCAGGGATGCATCCCCTGTGGAAATAGCAAACATGAAATCTTTACGACTGGAGTGTGCTTCGTGTGCTGAACAGAGGAGAAGCGAAATAAATGAGGGAGAGACTATAGGGGAGTAGCGGGGAGGGTAAGCAGGGGAGAAACAGACGCTGCAGGGCCTTACTCCGTGGGACAGTCTTTGACTTTTTCTCTGAGAAAGACGAGGACTCCCTGGAGAGTCTTTGGTAAAGGCATGAAGTTCTATGACTTGTTTTAAAATTATTGCTCTAGCTGTTGTTTGCAAGGACTTAAGACAGGAGAGAGAAGTAGGGAGATTCATTTAGAGGCTAGTGGAATAATCCAGGTGAGAGATAACGGAGGCACAGACCAAGGTGTTTGCAGTGCAAAGGAAGAAAGAAAGTTTATATCTACCAACTGACTTTGACAAAATTCACTGCATATGGGACTTAACACAAACACTTATTAAATTATTACAAGGTATGGGCTGCAAAGTTTTCTTGCAGATGAATTTAGGTTAAATATACTGAAACTCTACTCTGATCCCTTTGAAATTATATTTGCTAGACATATCCTGTGAGAAATAGCAGTTTTCTTACTAAGTAGAAGTTAACTTAGCTATACAGAAAATGCAAACCTCACATTTTTTTAATGTATTTGAAATCAGACTCCTTTGCTAAGTGCATGCCATTCCAGTTGGGTAAAACAGTTCTGCATTGGATAAAATGTGTATTTCCAGCCTACCTTAGTATAATCTCAAGGATGAATAATTGTCAGAAAATAATATTGGGAAAGAATTTACATACATCATCTTTGACAAGGAAAATGATTTGATATTTACTATTCCAATATATATTTCTAAAGTAAGGTATGCCACTACAGGCACTGCAAAAATGAAAGGTTGTTGCCTTTCACTATAGCTGCCATGTGCTTTTAGAGACAAAACAGAGACACTACGTACATCCAGTTGGCAAATGAGCCCCCTTCCAAAGGGAAACTTGCTTCTCCGTTCCAATTTGAATGCTGGCCTTTACTGCCTGCTGTTCTTAGAGCTGTTACTGCCTGAGAATACCGCTCTCTGGTCATAACGTGCCGCAGATAAATTTTGTCATATACTCAGAACCGGCTGCTTAACTCCCCTGTTTTTGCAAAAGAAATCAGCCTTGCTACATGCATCCTCCCAAAGTTACTGCTAGTTTATTCACATGAGTTACATAATTCTCTGTTCCTTTCCCTTCCAGGAGGGCTTGCTCAGCTGACAGCTGCCTTAAAACAATAAGGAAAGACTAATAAAGCAGTAGTCACCCACTGAAAAGCGCTCAGTCTTTGGTCATGGGTGAGGAACCCGGCCGGCAGCTTTCTGCTCTCACGGGGGAAGCAGCCTGCAGTCCAGGGACTGACAGCCGCTGTTGCTGGGACTCCCCTTCAGGCAGAGCCAGGCAAGCTCCGTGCTCCCCGGCCCCCGCCTGTGTGCCACCCGACAAGTTATGCTTTCCCATAGGGTCCTGGTGGGCACGGCAAATCTGAGAACTCTTTAAAAAAAAAAAAAAAAGGAATGTCAAGACACACTTGCTCACTGTCCCCTCCCCTCCCCTAGGTTTTTCCTGAGTTACCAAACTCAGGAAATGGGATGTGTTAAATCAAAATTCCTGTCGGCACGCTTATGCGCCCACCTTTTTCATACCGTGTAACTAGATGACTTGCCCCAACCTGTCCTCATTCCTAATACTCCCTCCCTCCCCGCCCCCCCCATACACACACATTTGCCACCCATTTGTCAGATGTCTCTACCCATGATGATGAGACTGGCAGCGCAGAAAACATCTACAACAACCAGAACCAAACGAGCATTGCCCAAACTTAGTTGACTCTGGCCCAGCATCAGTCCTTAGAACATTGGCCTCTCTCCAATCTACCTGGAGACCACCGGGCCACTCTTAGGCCACTTTCCTCTCCAGTCCATCCGCAATCTCCTACCCAGCCGCGCTCCACCACCACCGGTGTAAAGGAGCTGAAGAGCTGGACGATGGAAACTCGGAAGTAGGGGACAGTATGATGTCTCCTGGGGACGCATAGCCAGGCTGGAGAGGCCAGCACCGCGGGGCAGGGCTCGACGCAGCCCGCGCGCGGGGCGCCCACCGGGGCCCCGGGTCGCTCCCCGCGCACAAGTGCGCCGCGCAGGGCGAAGGCCGACCCGCGAGCCCTCCTCCCCCGGCCGTCCCAGCCGCGCGTTCTTCCGCAAAAGCTCAGCGCGGCCACGCCGCAGAGGCTCGGGAAAGATGCCAAAGGTAGCGAAGGAGGGAGGACGACGTCTCACCAGAGCCAGAGGAGGGGGACTCGGACCCCGTAGGGAACCCCCGTAGAGAGGCGTCGGCCCCGCACCGCAGGCGGTCCCGGGTGGCCGGTGGTCTGGAGCACCTCGCGACCCGCCCGCGCGGGGACCGAACCGAAGGCTGCCTGCGCCCCCGCCGCTCCCCAGAGCTCGTTTCGGGACTCGCGTGTCCTTTCTTCCTCTCTCATCCTTCACCCCATCGGTGACAGATTCCTCTAAAGTCAGTCCTTTCAAAGGTGTACTCTTGGAACTTACCCTCTCTGCCGGATCCGTCTTTTAGCACGATGATTAAAGCGGGAAGGGCGGTCGTGGAAGAGAGCGGAGCGGGAAGGAAAGCTCGCGGGTGTTTCTCCGGCTCAAAGCCTAAAGGTTGGTGGGGAGGGGAAGAGCCGCCCTTGAAGCGGAGCTCCACCTCGTCTCGGCCACGTGACAACCCCCGGGCGGCGCCGCAGACCCCCGCACCCCTCCCCGGGAATTCGGGGGGCAGCGCGGGAGCCGCGCGCGCTGTCGGACCGCGCGCCCGGGGCGGTGGTGCGCGCTCTGCGCTCGGCGGGGCCAGGAGGGAGGCGCTGCGCCGGGCTGAGGTCGCGCCCGCGCGCCGTCGCTGGCTGTCGGTGCCACCTCGCGGCGGAGGCTGAGCCGGCGGTGCGGGCCGCAGCGCGAAACCCAGCTCCGGGGAAGGGGACGCGAAGCCCACCGCGACTGCGCCGCTCGTGCGTGCCTAGCCTCTCCTGTGACGTCCGGAGGTTTCTCACGCCGGAGCCAGAAGTTTTTCCTTTTTGGCAGTGAACAAAGAGAAGACCTTAAAGAAGCAAAAGTAGCGAATCTCCGATAAGATGGAAGGGGCTTTTTTTTTTTTAAGTCCTTCTTTCTCTCCGCTAGAAAAATGCATTGAGGCAGATTTGTTCCCGGAACCGAGCTGCTCCTTTCAGGGAAGCACGAGGAGAGGAACATTTTCTTGCGGGTCAGGAAGAGTCAGTGCCGTTTCCTCGGTACTTAATCTACTACCGTACAGAACAATATGAAGGAATAAAAGAACAGAATGAACACAGAACACGTTGACGGTGCAAAGCCATCCTGGTGCCTGATGGTTCAAGCTAATTGCTGATACACTGCCCTCAGGTGTTTCACATACTTCTACTCTACTTCGAAAAGCCAAAGTTGTGTAACACACACACACACACACACACACACACAGAGTGATTACTGATGCAGATGAATACAGCTTCTTCCAAATCAAACTTTCAAGTAATAAAGAGTCTTCCTAATAAAGATACAGGACACTGCCTACGAGATGCATACAAGTTTCATTACATAACAACCATGATCGCAATCTGTCTTCAAACTAAAAGCAGAACAAAATTCTGAGACAAATGGAATTACTTGAACTTCGTTGAAAAATGTTTTATTTTTCTAGTTATTAGACTGAATAAATACTATTTAAAGCTCAGTAGAAACTCTAACTCATTCATTTATATAAATTATGATGTACACAATCTCTGTTGTCCCCCCCGCCCCGCCGGGAAAGGTTTCTAAAATATTTGTAATTAGGTATATTTTTATAAAGTTGGAAAGGGATTATGACCAAGAATCGATATATCACAGTCAGGTAATAAATGCACTCTAACAAAATATATGAGCATATATTTTTTAAACCCACTAGTGATTAAGGAATAGTAAAATGGCACATATATTTTCTTTCTTTTTCTTTTTCTTTTTTTAACCAAGGATGAAAATATAAAACATAATTTAGGAATTTCAGTTATTTAAAGAGCAATAACTCATTTAGGTTTCTATTCACTCTCTGTTTATCCCTTAAGTCACATTCTGTTCATAGAAGCAAATTTACCCCAAGGTCTTCATCATCTAATTGGCTCTTTTTAGTCTGCTGCAAGAATTACAAATGAAATAATTTAATTCTCTGAAAAGAATACATTTTTAGGTAAATGTTTTTGCTATATCAGCAAATATTTTGGACTTAAGAATATAATTTGGACTCATTAAAAGACACTTCCCTTTCTGTGTTTTCCAAAAATACTAATAAAAGCATGTCTGCAAGAATACCTGAATTACTGTGGCCATTGTATTTTGTCATCTTATTAATTTTTATAAAGTACCCCCCAAGTCCAATTTACAAAGCTGTATTCTTTTTTTTTTAATTAATTAATTTATTTTTGGCTGCATTGGGTCTTCGTTGCTGTGCGTGGCCTTTCTCTAGTTGCGGCGGGCGGGGGCTACTTTTCCTTGTGGTGCGCGGGCTTCTCATTGTGGTGGCTTCTCTTGTTGAGGAGCACGGGCTCTAGGCGCACGGGCTTCAGTAGCTGTGGCAGATGGGCTCAGTAGTTGTGGCTCCCGGACTCTAGAACGCAGGCTCAGTAGTTGTGGTGCACGAGCTTAGTGCTCCGCGGCATGTGGGATCTTCCCGGACCAGGGATCGAACCCCTGTCCCCTGCATTGGCAGATAGATTCTTAACCACTGTACCACCAGGGAAGTCCCTAAAGCTGTATTCCTGAGATATTAATAACAAATACCAGTCTTTGAAAGATCATTGCTCTCAAAGACTTTTTTTCTATGTCAAATTTTGTGATATAAAGGGAAGTTTTGATATGCTGAACAAAAACAGCGAATTTATACAATTCTCTAGGACTATCATTTATTAAGACTCTTTCCAATGTGTAAACTAGAAAACTTAAGCATAGTATAATAACCAAATACAACATAAGATCCTTGTATAATGTAATCTAATGGAAGATTTGAAATAAACAAAATAACATGAGTTGCTCAGAAAATATGTGTTAAAGAATAATCTGAATTCCTCAGAAGATGTGTTTAAAAGAATATGTGTGTTAAAGATCTTTTTTTTTCTACTCTTAAGTGAACAGTCAGTTGCATACTTTCCTATTTGGGATTCAAGTTAGATAAAAACCTCACCTTTGCTAGAGAGAGAGAATTTTTTTGCATCTTGTGTATTTCCTTCTGAAATTTCACAGCAGCCAGAGAATTAAACTAAAGACTTATTCTCATGTTCTGATGGGCAATAGGTTTGTTCTGTCATTTAACAAAGGAATAGGATCTACTCCTTAAATCTCTGTAGATCTTAGTTTTATCATATAAAAAATGGAATAACTTTATGGTCTGGCCCTTTAAATTCAATGATTCAATAATTGGCTAGATAAAATTATTTATCACTATATTTACTGCTGGAATTTATCCGCTGTAATTAACTTACTGGTCTCCTGATGAATTTCTGCTGCAAGGGTTAAAGTTCCTGAAATGCTGTTAGGCCTTGATTCATGAAAATTATCATAAATTATCATTCAGAAAAACCCTGATAGTCACTAACACATGTGAAAACTAAAATGTAGCTGATATTGATTAGGAGGAAATTCCATCAAGGTAGAACTTACTACGAAGTATGTTATTCTAGGAATTAATGAAGTGCCAATTTTTCCCTCTTTCAGTGACTTACCTATGGCATTTCTTTGAATCTATGATGCCATAGAATGTAAGCTGCAATGTTATTTTATGGACCACCAACAAAGAGAAAATCCTTCCAGTAAAGCAATGACATACAGTCAATTGTAAATGAATCTTAAAGTTAGAGAATTTAAATGTTTTTTTTTTGAGAGAATTAACTTAGCAGAAAAAAGTGACCATTAATTTAGTTAAAATGTTAGTATACAAGTATATAGACAATTCAATTATCTTCCTTGTGTAGAAGACACCAAATACTATTTATGGATTTGCTCTTGATTTAAAATGGGAATGCACTTCAAGAAAGTTCTCATTTGGTTACATAGGCTACAAATTTAGAGCTTTTGTTATACAACTCTGTCAGAATAGATTCCATACGACCAGGATCTTAAAATTACTTAGTAAATATTCAAACATTTTCCTGCAGATTTCATCCTGTTTGACACCCTTTAGACATTCAACAAATGTGTAATGTTATGTATTTATTGCATGGTATAATGGAAAGACCTTTGCTATTATTACTTTTGACTATAATTATTATCACTCCCTTCTTAGGTGTAGGCATAGCTAGCTGGTGAGAAGGGCAAGTATGAATGCAACCACTGACCTTCCTTCATCCATGACAAACATCCTGCCCACCTCCACCCACCTCCACCCCAGCCCTGAAATCTCAGGGTTGACATTAGACCCCATCTCAACATCAGCAGATCAGACTTGGCCCCATGATGTAAAGCTATTTCCCATCCTGAGATGGGACAATATTTCCCAAAGACAGGAGAAAGATTCCTTATGTGCACCTAAATAATATGACAGATGGGCACAGAGGTGGTGAGAAGCGTTGCCGGGTATCACTTTGCTTAGGTAACTATCCCTTATTCATCCCTTTATTTAAGGTCTAGCTGTTGCTTTTCTTTCCCCAGATACATATGAATCTAGAAAGAGGTTATATAGCCAAATATGGTCTGTGGTATAACCCGATCCTTCTCATCCTAAGAGACTGCTTAGCTGCCACTCTCTGCTAGTACAGTATGTTGGTGGAAATTACTCAAATGTGCAGGTTATTGCAACTACAAATTCAAAACCTCAGTTGAGACTTCAATGTCACTCAGAAATTCTCAGGCTTGGATGACTCCCAATTCCTTTCCTCTTAGAAGATATTTCAAATAGCCACCCCTCTCCCCAGCCTCCCACCTCATACCCTCAGCCTCAGTGGACTCCCCCTTCCTTCTGAAGGGAGTAAAAGCCATAGGGTATTTTCTTCTTTTACTGAAGTATAGTCGATTTACAATGTTATGTTAGTTTCAGGTATACAGCAAAGTGGTTCAGAGATATATATATACGTTTTCAGAATACTTTCTCTTACAGGTTATTACAAAATGTTGAGCATCATTCCCTGTGCTATATAGTAGGTCCTTGTTGATTATCTGTTTTATCTATTTTATATACAGTAGTATGCATGTGTTAACCCCAAACTCCTAATTTATCCCTCACCCCCTTTCCCCTTTGGGAAATTTGTTTTCTATGTCTGTGGGCCAATTTTTGTTGTGTAAACAAGTTCAGTTGTATCATTCTTTTTTTTAGATTCCACATATAAGTGATATCATATGGTATTTGTCTTTCTCTGTGTGGCTTACTTCACTTAGTGTGATAATCTCTAGGCCCATCTGCATTGCAAAAATAGAGCTACCATATGATCCTGCAATCCCACTCCTGGGCATATAACCAGAGAAAACCATAATTTCAAAAGATACATGCATCCCAATGTGATAGCAGCACTATTTACAATAACCAAGACATGGAAGCAACCTAAACGTTCACAGACAGATATAAGGATAAAGAAGATGTGGTACATATATGCGGTGGAATACTACTCAGCCATAAAAAAGAATGAAAGAATGCCATTAGCCATAGTGTATTTATTCCCTTTCATGTCCCTCAGTTTGGCAATGGATCCTCCAGCCCAGCTGACCCAGTCTCCAGGCACTGAGTTGCACCAGCCCACTGAGTTTTCCCAGCTGATGCCTCAAATGTCATGTGACAGAGACAAGCCATCGTCGTCGTGCTCTCCTGAGGTGCTGACCCACTCAATCCATGAGCATAGAGTCCGTGAGTTTTTGGTTTTCCATTAAGTTCTGGGAAGTTTTTTACACAACGATAACATAACAAAAATACCTGTTTATTTGACAATTCCTTTTTCTTGGTTCAACACTGAGAACAAAAACAGCAAGACGAAATTGCTCACTCTTCCTCACTGTAACTCCCTCACCCTTGTCACAGCTTCTCTAGCTGCCTTCTCTGTCCTGGTCGCTCCTCCAAGAATAAGGCACATTCCCTGTCCTCTCATTGCTTCTCATATGGCCCACTGGAACCTGCTTCTGCTGGGGAAAGCAGTGACTAAACCGGTGGATATAATTCAGACTTTAATTCTTCACGTTGCATTTGACTCTCTTGACCATCCTCTCCTGGAACCTTCTTTTCCTTTGACCTCACTAACTACATTTCAGATGGTTTTCTTTCCTTACTGGCTGTTTCTGTCTTCTTCCCAAGGATCTGCTGTCTCCATCTCCTCCCTAGGTGATTTGCTTCCTAGGATACTGTTATAATCAACCGGCCAGAAGTAGCCCCTGTGTATTAGCCTCAAATGGTCCCCATATTGTTTACTTCTTCACAGCTGGCAGGACACAAATGCCAGACTGCATCAACCTCAAATTCTCACAAATCTAATTGCTTTATATGCAGTCCAAATAAATATATTTTTAGTTATTTAGAGCCTACCTACTTTATACACTCTGAGAAACTGCGCCAAACATCTGCTAACCATGGATAAGACAAATCCTGTAGCCATAAAAGACGCTGCCCTTCAGAGCTCTCTGATCCAAGTCTCCCCACCTTGCCACTGAGTGGTGTCCCCTAGACACTAAGACTCCCTCTGTTTTCTCCTCCCCGGGGATTCCCTTGTCCCATCCCCCTTCTGAATGGTAGCTCATACTACTGTGTCTGGAAGGTCTCTTTCTGGGAGAAACTTCCCTGTTGTGCAAGCCTGTCCAGGACCACCCAAATAAAACTTGTGTGTCCTGCCTTTCATTATTCTGTCTCTTCCCTGATCAGTCCTGAAATTCCCAAGTTTACCAGAGACCTCATTCTTAATCTTCTCCCTTTTTTCACTTTCAAACATAATCATACCCTCTGCCATCATTGACACGCTTGTACATTTGTAACCTTAAATCTCCATGTAGAGTGCGGACCTCTCCTAGGTTTCCTTGGCAAATGTGCTTCACAGCTGGTGGACCCAATACAAACCAGTGTCGTCATCTCTACCCCTCAAGCCGGAACCTGAGAATCATCCCAGTATTTCCCTCTCTCACACTCTAAAATTCAACTGGTCTCAAATTCATTGGGTCAGTTGGGAATCGGTCACACATTCCCACTGAATTCACAGCATAATATCTCTCAAATGTGTTCTTTTATATCCATCAAGCTCTAGCTAATTCTCTACTCAATGGTCTCTCTGCCACCAACTGCTGTCACGGTCATCCAGTGATGTCACCGCCCAGCTTAAATCATCTAGTTGCTCTCCAGGTCCTTCAGGAAAAGTGCAAACAATGTCCTTGTGAACCAACCTTTTCAGTAGCATCCTCTACCCATTTCCACATGGACTTCAATCAAACTGAACTACCTGCAGGTCTCTGAATATCACTCTCTATCACCTTCATGTTTCCCCCCACTTCTTACTTGCCCATCCCCTCCGTCTGCTGGTTTAACTTTCACCAGTTCTTCAAACTTCAGTTCAAGTATCTTCTCAACTACAAAGCCCTCTCTAATGTCTATCTCTCCATCTCCCCAGATCACCCCACAGGCTGAGTTTGTATTTATATTCCTATTTTTATTCCTACTGGTCTCTGAGTTTATTTCTAACACAGAATACTATATTGCAGTCAGTTATGTACTTGCACAGCTACACTGGGATCTCTGGAAGGCAGTGATTTTTTTTTTTCACCTCTTAAAGCTTAGAGCCTAGAATAATATCTGGCATATCATAAGACACTGAAAACAGTTTTGTTGAGGGATTGAAGAACAAGAAATAGGATAAGACTATATAAATTATAAACATCACAAATCAAGCCCATTTGTTCATCTCAAACATTAAAAAATATCTTTAGCACTTGTAGCTATGATGGATTATTGTTATACATACGCATAACACATGTATATATTTATACATATTACTATTATACTTCTCTTGATTCTTATATTTTTGGATTTTCTTATGTGTTGAATTCTGCTTTCCCCATTCAGTGTAAGCTTGAGTAATGGACTTCACTGCCTATGAAAATGCATGTAATGTCTAGTAGAGAATATATCTCATATATTTTTCTACCTGCTGAATAACATACTTTTAAAACGTGAGTTACCTATAAGCATAAGAGTAAGAATATGGTAACAGATGCAGTTTTAAGGAGCATATTATTCAACCATATCCGCTTTTGATTCTGAACTTATGCTTTGAACAGTTCTCTAAACATCCTTTTTAAAGACTATTAAAAACAAACTGACATACCAAAAATAAATAAACTGTTTCCCTTTCATTTCCACTTAAATATAGCAAAGCTATACTTAGCTTTATAACTAGATTTAATTTTTTAACCTTGAAAAATTAGCTAAGAAATGGAAATTTATCTTAAGATGATATTGAGGTGGTATTTGTCAACTACACTTTTTGTGTGGAGTTTTAACCTACAGAAGGGAAGAATATATGACCTATGTATGAAATTGTATGATAGAATATTGTGTCTCCAAAGGAATCCATGTTCTCTTCCTTTATATATTTTGTAATAAAAATTTTAAATAATGTAATTAGATATAGAATGATTTGCTTTAAGACACCCACAACTTTTAAAAAGAATGAATTAAATATCATTATATAGTTACTACTAGCTTCAGGGAAAAGAATGTACACTAATAGTGGGAAACTTTATCAACAATATTTCTTTCTTCTTTTTTCCCCCCTAATATGGAGGGGAAACAAACAATGTTTGTCACCATCAAATTTTTCTGAAGATCCAAAAAAGTTATTTTTCTACCCACATATCTGTAATATGTGCTTGTTAATGGCATAAAGTCATAGGTTTTCAGAGCTAAAAGGGGGCTCCAGATCTGCTAGTCAAAATATTTTGTTTTACAGACAAAGAAAGTAAGGACTAAAAAGATCAAGTGCTTTGTCTAAAGACACACCATTAATTTGGGATAAAACCTGGCTGCAATCCAGGTGTTTTGACAAACGACCATTATACAAATACGTATGTGATTATATAACTATATACGTGGGTATCACACATAAGTGTGTATATATTTTTTAACGTGAAAAATTACTTTAGAAAAAGAACTGGAATCAGTCACTGCTTTATAGTGAATGCTTTAATCATTAGGGCATCAAAGAGAAAGATAAAGTTTTGCTCAAGTACCACAGTATTGGTCAGAAGAAGGCAATGAAATGTTTATAGTTGTCCCTTAGCACTTCAAAATTATGATTGAATTCCCTGGAAAAAATGACTCTATGCACGCAAATACTTTAGGTTAACTTATTTTCAAAAAATATCTTCTGTTACTTAAAAAATTGCTTGTATTTCACAATTATAAGTTAGTTCCTTGTTTTAAGTCCCGAATATTGATTATATAACAAATTATTATGATTCCAAAGAAATCAATGCAGCAATGAGTATCATAAAAATATTTGTAACACACAGAGATGGCCCTTTCCATACCTTTTAAGAATTAAAGATTTAAATTTATATGGTAGAAACAACGGACAAAGAAATGTTTACTCTTCGTGAATATAACAAAAATCTTCAGAAGAAAAGAATGCAACAACTAAAATAATATTTTCTTTAGTTTATTCACTCCCACTATAACTAATATTCGAGATCACATATCATTTGAGATTACATCAAAGCACTTTAGTAACTGGCCTCCACAAATGGTAGCTGTTATTAAAATGCAGCAATAACTTTGATAAAAACAACAGACATTCCTCAGAGAAATGTTACCCCAGGCATTGTCTGGAGAGTGTTTTATTATTCAATAATTTGTCTTAGGAGTTACCTAGCGATTTTAAGTTTTACCTTTATAGATATGCTTCCTTCCATAACTGATAAAGAACTACGAGAACTGGAAAATAGCCAGTTTAATTTTGTAACACACATAAAACCCAACTTAATTTCCCAAATGAGCATTGTGCAAATAGTGAGAGGGAAAAATACATAGAGCAGAGGTGGACGTTACTATTTTTGTTCCCATGGTGGTACTTCCTCTGTTTGAATGTCACTCCATCAACTAGAAACGAAAGTATTATGTTCTATAAAGAGTGATGATGAGTCTTGAATCCCTCCTGGGAAATTTGAAGATAAAAGCACAGTTATCTTCATATTTTCTTCTTTATGTAGCATATTGTTGGAATTTTTCAACTTGACAATTTTTTCAAAAAAAAAAAATCCTAACAATGTGTTCACTCCATGTATAGCAAGCGTGTATTTAAAGAAGAAATCCGGACTGCCCTTTTGAGGCTTGCGTGGTTGTGTGTGTGGTGAGAAGAGAAATGGTGGGTTAACCAAAATCTTCATCTCAAAAACATGCTGGCCTTTTACTTTTACTCTAATAATGATAGTTACTTCAAACCTAAATGCATATCATCGAAAGAAAAAACCCAAATTGGCGGAAAAGAAAAAAATACAATTCATCTTGTCTTTTTAATATACAAAAGCTTGTAGCCTAGCCTAGTTGTATTTGTTTTTGGAAGCTAGTGTTAGGGCTCAGGGTGGGCCACCCCAAAATATGCCATTGGTTACTTCGAATTAAAGCTACTTAAGAAATAGGGGCTTCCCTGGTGGCGCCGTGGTTGAGAGTCCGCCTGCCGATGCAGGGGACACGGGTTCGTGCTCTGGTCTGGGAAGATCCCACATGCCGCGGAGCGGCTGGGCCCGTGAGCCATGGCCACTGAGCCTGAGCGTCCAGAGCCTGTGCTCCGCAACGGGAGAGGCCACAGCAATGAGAGGCCCGCGTACCCCAAAAAAGAAAAAAAAAAGTGCAATAGGGACACTCTGACCCTCCGTTCTGTCTCTCTGAAGGCAGCAAGGAAATATCCCATGTGAAAGGGGCTGTCCGTGCATCTGGAGGTGGAAGGACACCTTCACTACCAGAGATCCGGAATTTGGCTGAGAAGTCTGTATAAACAAAGCGTGTTACTTCTTTACTCTACTACCCCAAGCCCAAACTCTGTTGAGATTCCTTACTAATTAAGCACCTGAAGCCTAAATTCCCTTGTCCTGTCAATTCCTCACAAATTTATTGATTCTTTGTCTAAAAACTGTAAAAGCTGCTTGCTTTGGCCACTTCTTAGGTCTCATTTCTATCAGACCTCCATGCCTATGAGTTAAAATGTGTTTATTTTTCTCCTGTTAATCTGTCCTGTGTCCATTTTATTATTAGTCCAGCCACAAGAACTCCCGGAGGGGACAGGGGGAAATTTCCCCCTCCCAAACAATAGTCACAATGGGGTTCGTTTGGAAGTTTTTTAAAGCCAATATGTCCTAGAAGTAGGCGTGTATTGTAACTGTACAGGTTATGGGAGGGTAGAAATTTACGTGGTAGGTGTGGTGCTTTACTGTACAGATGCTGGAGTTAAGAAAGTCTAAGAACCAAGCTTTCTTTTCTCCCCAGGCACTGCTTCTTGACACTTCCATCTTTCCCTTCACCCACTGCAGAATCCCAAAATGCCTATTGTGCTAAAACAACAATGAATGAAATAGGAAGTTTATATACTTGGGTATTTAAAGCTCTTGGATGACTCTGGCTGATACCACAACAATCTATACAGGTCCCCTGAGTATCAAATACTAAAATTCAGCAGAAAAGGGCCACAGGAATTTTTTTCTCTGGCTTCTGGGGTAACAGCTAGCATTTACTGCCCCCAGAAATTAGATTTACAAGTAGTATCACTCCCAAGGGATACAGTCCTCTGTGGTTTAGAGAGGGCTAGTCTCACAGGATTGCACTCATCACCACACACACGATGCTGTGACTGTCACATAGCCGTCTTTAGTTTTAAAGTGTACAATAAACACATTCCTTCTCAGCCTCGGCTATAAGCCAATCTACTGACACTGGGCTGTGGTGAAGGAAACTGCAGCGTTTACTGCCGGCGCCAAGTAAGGGGAACAGGCAGCTCATGCTCAGAAGACCCCAAGTCCCCGACGGTTTTCGGGGAAGGGGTTTCAACGCAGTGTGAAGGAGGGGGCGGCAGGGTGCGTGCTCAGCTCATGCACAGCTCTTGGATTGGTTGGCATCAAGGTGAAGTTTCAAGCATCATCAACCTTCTGGTTTCAACCGGTCTAGGGTCTAAGGGCTTGTGCTCAGCAGTTCTCATCTGGGGATCCGCTTCCTGTAAAAACAACTGAGGAATGTGTGCGGAGCCTTTATCTGTATCTTTCAGGAAACTGGGAGTTCGGTGATTTTGCTGTGGCTGGTTTATGGTCTAAATTGTCACCAGTTTCTCCACCCAACAGCTGTTCTTTGCTTCTGCATGTTCACGTTCCCAATCATTAACTCTGGAGCAGCCTTTAGAGATTCAAGGGAGGCTCCAGAGACTAAAGCAAAAGCCTTTTACTTCAAAAGACAGGGACCCAGGGGCTTGTACACGGTTTCATCCCAATCTCTCTTGCCTCTTCTCTCTTCTTTTTTCTCTTTCCCTGCCTCCCTCTATCACGCGCGCGCGCGATCGCAAACACACACACACACACACACACACACACACTCACACACACAGAAAAGCATTAAGCACCTGACAACTAATAACTAAAAATAAGGCAAACCTGCGCGATACAGATTTGGACGCCCTGGGGATGGAAATCACGGTGAGCAGAAAAGGAGGACAAGTTCCCTTTGCTTGGGACTTTTTTAACCTATGACAAGTCTTTTCATCCCAGCCTTCTTTAGCTGCCACGCGCAGCCTGGGAAGCGTGGGCTCGCTCCAGCCTCCCGGGCACCGGGCCCCACGCCCACGCCTGGTCCCCGCGGCTTCCGCAGAACCCCGTGCCTACTGAGCCCGAGCGCCTCCGCCACCCCGCGTCCCAGCGTCCCCGCAGGCCAGGCGGCCCCCCGCCGCCCTCCGGAAGGTGCGAGAAAGACCAGCGCGCTGCTTTGGTTTGGTTTTTATTATTATTTTTCGAACAAAGAGAAAACCTGGGCCTTGCGGCTTTCCCCGGGCGCCCACGCCGGCCGCGGACCCTGACTTCCCTGCGCGGCCTCGGCGGGCCCGGCCCGGGAGACGGGGTGCTGGGGGCTGCCGCCTCTCCCCGGCCCACGCGAAGGTAGGGGGCGCCCTGAGCT
>NW_020185337.1:22141935-22168276 GCF_003031525.2 Neophocaena asiaeorientalis asiaeorientalis | reverse complement strand
GAGGTACGGGAAGGGCCGGGGCTGGAAGCGGGGTCCGGGCGACTTCGGGGCGCGGAGGGAGAGCGGAGGGACCCGGCGGGGCTCCCTGCGGCGCAGGAGCTCCCCGGGTGGGCGCGCGGAACTGAGCCGGAGGAGAGTGTCGGGGGTCCCGCCGGAGCCGGGGCGGGGAGGACGCAGCCTCCGGGGAGGGCGAGCCCGCGGCGGCCTGGCGGCGTCCGGGGCTGGGGTCCCGGGGCGTGGAGCACCTGCCCCGCCGCCCGCTGATGCCCGGGATCCCGAGGCAGCGCGCCCCGGTCTGCGCTCCGGGAGCACATCCCTGCGCCTCGACTTCCGACTCCGGGAATTCATCCCCGAGCTTGCGGACCTTTCGGTTACCTTTTAAAGGGACCGAACGACCGCGTTGGATCGAAGCCCAGAGACTTTATGACAGACCGTGGAAATTGCCTAAGGCGCTCTCAGCGGAATTTGCAGCCCGAATGAAATTTTAAATTTCAGATTTCTCAAGGGAAGAGAAACTAGTGTTAGAAATGGGAAGAGAGGGTGGCTGTGCCTGCGTGTTTATCAGCTGAGCGGAGCAGTATTTCTGGCTTTAAAAATAAATCGTGGGAATATTTTAGAACGTGGAATCTCGCCATTGTTCCAGGATCACAGCAAAGTAGGCAATAGTTGATATGTTATCATTGCTGGAGGGGAAAATAATTACATGGATTTTATTCCTTTGCGTGATTGGCATCTTTTTTGAGATGAAAGATGTGCATTTACATAAGGCAGGTAAAGAGCCTAACAAAGGGACCTTACTTAAATGTATACGCGCAATCCTTCATTGTCCTCTGAGTTCATGCAGTTCTTTTTTAAGAACTATCTATTCAACACACTTAAAGTCTATTCACGAGATTTCATTTCTGTGGGTGTCACATACGGATCAATTTTTATAAACAATTACAATATAGCAAAGTTACAATGTCTTTACAAGACATTGCTTTTTTAAAAACAGTCACCACAGTTTAACCAGGCATTTTTTTTTTTTTCACTTTTACTCTGAGGATTAAAGTTTGGTGTTTCAGCCTAGGAATTCTGAGGGTAGAGGGGTTAAAACTAGATATAAAAGAGAAAAACAAAACCTCGTAATTAGGCACCACAAAGGTTTCACACGGTCAATATCAGATTTCTTCTAAAATAATATTTCATTTTAAAAACATTCTCTATTTCATAATTTCTCTAGTGAGCTGAGCTGAAGTTCACATTTAACATTATTTTTTATTATGTATAAAATATTTATGTTGCATAAAATTGTACAACGCTTATTATGACACTTGTTGCAAAACAGATCATTATTAAAGAGATTTTACATTTCCATTATAGGCTTCCTTATTGTACTTTTCAGGAAAAAAGGACGTGAAGGCCTAAGTTGAAGGAAAGAAATCCTGTGTGCTTTTTCTCCTTTTCTTAAACTTCTGTTGTCATTTCAGCAATCTTCACAGCATTTCTACCATCTCAAGGTGGATCTTCTTGAGAAGATTCCATCTCAAGAAACCACTAAGTTCATCCATAAGAAGCAACTCCGCACCCGTTAAAATTTTATCATGAGATTGCAGCAGTTCAGTCCCATCTTCAGGCTCCATGTCTAATTCTAGTTCTCTTGCTGTTTCCACCACATCTGCAGTTCCTTCCTCCTCTGAAGTCTTGACCCCTCAAAGTCATCCATGAGGGTAGAAATCAACTTCTTTCAAACCTGTGGTCATGCTGATATGTTGACCTGTTCTCATGAATCACAAATATTCTTAATGGCATCTAGAATGGTGAATCCTTTCCAGAAGTTTTTCAATTGACTTTGCCCAAATCCTTCAGAAGAATCGCTGTCTGTGGCAGCTCAAGCCTTACAAAAATGTGTTTCTTAAATATTAAGACTTGAAATTCAAAATTACTCCTTGATCTATGGGCTGCAGAATGGATGTTGTGTTAGCGGGCAAGAAAACAACATTAATCTCTTACATCTTCGTCAGAGTTTGTGGTTGACCAGGTGCACTGTCAACGAGCAGTACTATTTTGAAAAGGAATCCATTTTTCTGAGCAGTAGGTCTCAACAGTGAGCTTAAAATATTCAATAAACCCTATTGTCAATAGATGTGCTATTATCCAGGCTTTGTTGTTCTATATATAGAGCACAGGTAGAGTAGATTGAGCATAATTCTTAAAGGCCCTAGGATTTTCGGAATAGTAAATGAGCTTTGGCTCAACGTAAAGTCACTGGCTGCGTTAGCCCCTAACAAGAAGGTCAGCCTGTCCTTTGAAGCTTTGAAGCCAGGTATCAACTTCTCCTCTCTAGCTATGAAAGTCCTAGATGGCATCTTCCAATATAAGTCTGTTTAGTCTCCATTGAAAATCCATTCTTTTGTGTATCCACCTTCAGAAATACCTTAGCTAGAGTTTCTGGGTAACTTAATGTAGCTTGTATATCAGCCCTTGCTGCTTCACCTTGCACTTTTCTGTTATGGAAACGGCTTCTTTCCTTAAATCTCATGAACCTCTGCTAGCGTCAGACTTTTCTTCTACAGCTTCCTCACCTCTCTCAGCCTTCACAGAATTGAAGAGAGTTGGGGTCTGGCTCTGGATGAGGCTTTGGCTTAAGGGAATGTTGTCACTGGTTTGATCTTTGATCCAGACCACTAAAACTTCCTCCGTATCAGCAATAAGGCTGTTGCTCCTTCTTATCATGTATTCACTGGAGTAGCACTTTTAATTTCCTTCAAGAACTGTTCCTTTGCATTCACAACTTGGCTAACTGTTTGGTGCAAGAGGCTTAGCTTTCAGCCTGTCTCGGCTTCTGACGTGCCTTGCTTACTGAGCTAAATCATGTCTAGCTTTTGATTTAAAGTGAGAGATGTGAAACTCTTCCTTTCATTTGAACACTTAAGAGGCCATTGTAGGATTAACAACTGGCCTGACTGCAATATTGTTTGTCTCGAGGCGGGGGGAACAGGGAGGCTCAAGGTGAGGGAGAGAGATGGGGGCATGGCCAGTCAGTGGAGCAGTCAGAACACACACAACGTTTACGGGTTAAGTTGTCATCTTACGTGGGGAAGTTTGTGGTGCCCCAAACTATTACAATAGTACATCAGAGATCACTGATCACATATCAACATAGCAAATAAAATAATCATGAAAAATTTGAAATATCGGGAGAATTACTGAAGTGTGACACAGAGACATGAAGTGAGCAAATGCCGTTAGAAAAATGGTGCTGATATACTTGCTCTACACAGGATTGCCCCAAACCTTCAACTGGTAAAAAACACAGTAAGTGAAATAAGGTGAAGAACTATAAAATGAGGCCTGCTTGTAATTTAAAATTGTAAAGTGGTAAATCATCACAACCGTCTATGTAGGTACTCTTCATTTCATTTTGGGACCATCTGAAACCTTGTCTACTTTCAGTGGTTCTAGTATATGTATATATGTACAGACATACACACACACACACATATATATATATATATATATACACATATATATACATATATAGTTATACTTTACCCTGAATTTGCCCATATTCCCAGGATGATTAATTTCTGTTATTTTAAAGCTAGAAAAATTAAACTACTTTTCTAAAATTATTAAGTAACAGATATTTACTTAGCATCCACTATGTGCAACATAGTCTATTAAGCATCATTAAAATTATGAACATAATTAAAACATTTTTCCTTCTCTCCATTAGAGTCCAGCAGAGAGAACTGACCATGCATTGGAGACACTCTTAGTTTTAGACTCAAAACCACATTCTTTCTATTACCACCAATTGTGCTGCATATCCTCTTACTTCAAATTGGGAACAGTGGGCATTTCTGGTGGCGAAGTGGTTGAGAGTCCACCTGCCGATGCAGGGGACACAGGTTCATGCCCCGGCCCTGGAAGATCCCACATGCCGCGGAGCGGCTGGGCCCGTGAGCCATGGCCGCTGGGCCTGCGTGTCTGGAGCCTGTTCTCCCCAGCCGGAGAGGCCACAACAGTGAGAGGCCCGTGTACCACAAAAACAAAAACAAAACAAAAAATAAACAAATTGGGAACAGTAATATTTTACTCTCTGGAATGTCATCCGATAGTTACATGTCCCAAGAAAGCACAAAACCATTATAGAATCGACTGCCCAGTTTCTATGTTATCCTTGCCTTGGTCGTAGGGGAGGCAATCAGTAACTACTGATGTATAACAAAAAAGGATTGTTTCCAAAAAGTGAGTCCAGAGAAGAATAAGATATATATATGTATACAAGGATCATGGTAACAAACAGCTTGTACAGATTATGAGTGTAAAGAGGGTTATGAACAAGCGAGATGGAGCCAGGGGGTCATCAGATCTCAGGAAATGAGACAAGAAAGCCAGTCTGGGCTTCCCTGATTAGGAGCTCACTGAGCTGTCCAGGGGAGCAGCAGGAAGGCCATTGACTGGGAATATGATGAGTGGGATGAATCAGTAACCCTGGTGAGTCAGTTTGGTACCAGTTATCTTTTTCAACTTGAGGCAACATCAATGTAAATTGCTGGTTAGAGCCTAAGAATAAAGTAATAAGATCCTGAGCTTTTGAATTCATTTATCTTTAAAGGAATGTATTGATAATTAGCTTTCAGAAATTCAATCAATATAAAATCAGTTATAGAAGTTGTGAAAAACTTACACTTTTAAATTTTCTTATAGCACAAAAATGCTTATGTCATCCTATTTGAAGATTGCTATATATAAACGTAAAGTTATTTATGATGAATGTGTGTACACAGTAACATTTTCTACTTGGAAATTTATTGGACCAGGACCTATACTTCCCTTATAAATTGAAGATAATAAGGTTTACTATTAATTTAAATATATATGTATTTTTATAGTTTTAAGTATAATTACCCAACTACAGATCTAGAAACAGGTTGATAAACCTACACTGATATGTAGTCAAAATGCCTTTTTAAGCTATATATATATATATATATCAGGATCTCTATAACAAGCTATACTCATCAGAATCAACAAACTGTTGCTGTCCTGAGTATGCTGTAGGATATTCTTGTTTAAAAAAATGGAAGTGCTGGGCTTCCCTGGTGGCGCAGTGGTTGAGAGTCCGCCTGCCGAGGCAGGGCACACGGGTTCGTGCCCCGGTCCGGGAAGATCCCACATGCCGCGGAGTGGCTGGGCCCGTGAGCCATGGCCGCTGGGCCTGCGCGTCCGGAGCCTGTGCTCCGCCTCAACAGGAGAGGCCACAACAGTGAGAGGCCCGAAAACAAAAAATAAACTGGAAGTGCTCGCTTTTTTTAAAGGGGAGAAAGCGTTCCTTTTGCCTCTTCTTGATATATTATAGGCAGTTGTGTGCTTCATTAGGTAATACTGTCAGATCTCTAATATATACCAGTAAATAAGTAATATCCGCAGAGTCAGAGTGGACTGAGGGGATGCGGAGTTCATGTCTCCGCACAACTAGGGCACCTACCAGGCCCTGGTGGGGGACCACAGACACCTAAGGGGACGGGAGGAACCCCCGAGCGACTGGGTAGGATGAGGTGGGGAGGGAGGGGGGAGGAGAACTTGAGGCAGGATGGGACCGGCACCCTTGAGGGGCAGCTGGGGGAGGGGAGGGGTTCCCACGCCCAGAGGGGAACGGGGGAGACCCTCGGGAGGGCAGAAGATCGGAAGGGCATGCGGCCAGTTCCCCCTGCCCACTTGGGCCCCAGGGAGCTTGCTGAGGTCCCGAGCCTAATCTGCCCACTGGGATCCCTCGAGCCGCGTGGGTCCTGTGGGAGTGGGAGGGAGCGGGGAGGAAAAGTAAAGGCCGGATGGACAGGACTGGTGCCCCTGAGGGGCGGCTAGGGGCGGGACCGGTTTCCCACGCCCAGAAGGGCCCACCCACAGTCAGGGGATGAATGGGGATGGGGGAGACCCTTGGAAGAGCGGAGGAACAGAAGGGAGTGTGGCCAGTGCTTCCCCTGCCCACCTGGGCCCCAGAAAGCCTGCTGAGGTCCCGGGACTAAACCTCTGCCCTCTGAGGCTCACTCCCGCCACACTGAGCCTAAGCCCCGCCCCCGCACCCCCCGCCCAGTGCCTTACCTAGGAACTCCGCAATCCAAGGCACACCTTTCCAAGCAGCCCAGGTCCTGAGCCTGGGCGCTGATCTCTGCCTAACCCCCGCCCCTGCCTAAGCTCCACCCCGAACCTAAGCTCCACCCCACACAGCCCAAGCTTTTTCTGGCCATTTTTTTTTTTTAGGTTGTGGTTCTGTTTTACCTTGTTGTTAATTCGTTTATATTTTTATTTTTCTAATTTTATTTTACTCTTTCTAATTTGTTACTGTTCTGCTCCTTTGGGCTTGTTCCCCCCACTTTTTTTTTTTCTGTTGTGGTTCTGTTTTACCTTGGTGTAGTTGTTTCACTTACATTTTTATTTTTCCTAATATATTTTTTATTTTCCTAATTTTATTTTATTTTTTATTCTTTGTCATTGTACTGCTTCTTTTTTTCTTTTTCTTTTCTTTTGCTGTGCTGCACGACTTGTGGTAGCTTGGTTCCCAGGCCGAGGATAGGGCCTGAATTCCTGTGATGGGAGCACTCAGTTCAAACTGCTGGACTAGCAGAGAACCGCAGATCCCAGGGAATATTAATCAGACTGAGGTCTCCCAGAGGTCCTCATATCGGCACCAACCGGGCTCTGCCCAACTGCTTGCAAATTATAGTGCTGCATGCTTCAGGCCAAACAACCAGTAAGACAGGCATACAGCCCTACCCATCAAAAAAAAAAAAAAAATGAAACGACAAAAAAATATGTTACAGACAAAGGAGCAAGGTAAAAACCTACAAGAAAAAATAAATGAAGAGGAAATAGACAACCTACCTGAAAAAGAATTCGGAGTAATGATAGTAAAAATGATACAAAATCTTGGAAATAGAATGGAGGCACGCATTGAGAAAATGCAAGAAATGTTTAACAATGACCTAGAAGAACTAAAGAACAAACAAAAAGTGATGAACAACACAATAACTGAAGTGAAAAATACACTAGAAGGAATCAATAGTAGAATAACTGAGGGAGAAGAGCAAATAAGTGAGCTGGAATGTAGAATGGCGGAAATAACTGCAGAGGAGCAGAATAAAGAAAAAAGAATGGAAAGAATTGAGCACAGTCTCAGAGACCTCTGGGACAACATTAAATGCACCAAAATTCAAATTATAAGGGTCCCAGAAGAAGAAGAGAAAGAGAAAGGGTCTGAGAAAATATTTGAAGAGATTATAGTCGAAACTTCCCTAACATGGGAAAGGAAATTGCCACCCAAGTCCAGGAAGTGCAGAGAGTCCCATACAGGATAAACCCTAGAAGAAACACACCAAGACACATATTAATCAAACTAACAAAATTTAAATTCAAAGAAAATATATAAAAAACACCAAGGGAAAAGCAACAAATAACATACAAGGGAATCCCCATAAGGTTATCAGCTGATTTTTCAGCAAAAACTCTTCAGGCCAGAAGGGAGTGGCAGGATATATTTAAAGTGATGAAAGGGAAAAACCTACAACCAAGATTACTCTACCAGGATGCATCTCATTCAGATTTGATGGAGAAATCAAAAGCTTTACAGACAAGCAAAAGCTAGGAGAATTCAGCACCACCAAACCAGCTTTATAACAAATGCTAAAGGAATTTCTCTAGGCGGAAAACACAAAAGAAGAAAAAGACCCACAAAAACAAACACAAATCAATTAAGAAAACGGTAATAGGGACATACATATCAATAATCATCTTCAATGTAGAACGTTTAATGCTCCAACCAAAAGACATAGGCTGGCTGAAAGGGTACAAAAACAAGACCCATATATATGCTGTCTACAAGAGAGCCACTTCAGACCTAAGGACACATACAGACTGAAAGTGAGGGGATGGTAAAAAAATATTCCATGCAAATGGAAATAACAATAAAGCTGGAGTAGTAATACTCATATCAGATAAAATAGACTTTAAGATAAAGACTGTTACAAGAGATAAGGAAAAACCCAAAATTAGTAGAAGGAAAGAAATCATAAAGATCAGAGCAGAAATAAATGAAATAGAAATGAAGAGACAATAGCAAAGATCAATAAAACTAAAAGTTGGTTCTTCAAGAAGATAACCATAATTGGTAAAATTTTAGCCAGAATCATCAAGAAAAAAAAAGAGAGAAGTCAAATCAATAAAATTAGAAATGAAAAAAGAGAAGTTACAACTGACACCACAGAAATACAAAGGGTCATAAGAGCTACTACAAGCAACTACATGCCAATAAAGTGGACAGTCTGGAAGAAATGGACAAATTCTTGGAAAGGTACAACTTTCCAAGACTGAACCAGGAAGAATTAGAAAATACAAACAGACTGATCGCAAGTAATGAAAGTGAAGCTGTAATTAAAAATCAACAAACAAAAGTTAAGGACCAGATGGCTTCACAGGCAAATTCTATCAAACATTTAGAGAAGAGATAACACCTAACCTACTCAAACTCTTTCAAAAAATTGCAGAGGGAGGAAGACTCTCAAACTCGTTCTACAAGGCCACCATCACCCTGATACCAAAACCAGACAAAGATATCACAAAAAAAAGAAAATTACAGGCCAATATCACTGATGAACATAGATGCAAACTTCCTCAACAAGATACTAGCAAACAGATTCCAACACCACATTAAAAGGATCATACATCATGATCAAGTGGGATTTATCCCAGGGATGCAAGGATTCTTCAATATATAGAAATCAATCATTTTGATACACCACATAAACAAAGAATAAAAACCATATGATCATCTCAATAGATGCAGAAAAAGCTTTTGACAAAAATCAACAAACATTTATGATAAAATCTCTCCAGAAAGTGGGCATAGAGGGAACCTACCTCAACATAATAAAAGCCATAAGTGACAAACCCACAGCAAACATCATTCTCAACGATGAAAAACTGAAAGTATTTCCTCTAAGATAAGGAACAAGTCAAGGATTTCCACTCTTGCCACTATTATTCAACATACTTTTGGAAGTCTTAGCCACAGCAATCAGAGAAGAAAAAGAAATAAAAGGAATACAAATTGGAAAAGAAGAAGTAAAACTGTCACTATTTGCCAATGACATGATACTATACATAGAAGATCCTAAAGATGTCACCAGAAAGCTATTAGAACTAATCAATGAATTTGGTAAGGTTGCAGGAATACAAAATTAATGCACAGAAATCTCTTGCATTCCTATACACTAACAGTGAAAGATCAAAAAGAAATTAAGGAAACACTCCCATTTACCACTGCAACAAAAAGAATAAAATACCTGGGAATAAACCTACTTAAGGAAGCAAAAGACCTGTACTCAGAAAACTATAAAACACTGATGACACAAATCAAAGATGACAGTAACAGATGGAGATAGATACCATGCTTCTGGATGGAAGAATCAATATTGTGAAAACGACTATACTACCCAAAGCAATCTACAGGGTCAGTGCAATCCCTATCAAATTACCAGTGGCATTTTTCACAGAATTAGAACAAAACATTTTACAATCTGTGTGGAAACACAAAAGACCCCGAATAGGCAAAACAGTGTTGAGAAAGAAAAACGGAGCTGGAGGAATCAGGCTCCCCAGCTTCAGGCTATACTACAAAGCTACAGTAATCAAGACAATATGGTACTGGCACAAAAACAGAAATATAGATCAATGGTACAGGATAGAAAGCCCAGAGATAAACCCACACACCTATGGTCACCTAATCTATGACAAAGAAGGCAAGAATATACAACGGAGAAAAGACAGCCTCTTTAATAAATGGTGCTGTAAGTCAGTAAGTCAGAAAGAGAAAAACAAATATTGTGTTTTAATGCATATATGTGGAATCTTGAAAAATAGTACAGATGAACCTATTTGCAGGGCAGGAATCGAAACACAGAGGTAGAGAACAGACATGTGGACACATAGGGGGAAGGGGAGAGTGGGATGAATTAGGAGATTAGGTTTGACATAAATACACTTCCATGTGTAAACTAGATAGCTAGTGGGAACCTGCTGTATAGCACAGGGAGCTCAGCTCGGTGCTCTGTGATGACCTGGTTGGGTGGGATGTGGGGGCTGGGAGGGAGGTCCAAGAGGGAGGGGATATATGTATACATATAGCTGATTCACTTCACTGTACAGCAGAAAGTAACACAGCATTGTAAAGCAATTATACTCCAATTTAAAAAAAGTAAAAATAATATCATTGTGGTATTAATATTACATTATTAATTTCCTTGAGGTGAAAAAACTTATTATGGGATGTTATATTAGTATCACTTCTACATTTAACTTTATGCCGTGTTATCTTCCTTAAAAAATATGAATTTATTTAATCTTTTTAATGCTGAAATGTACTTTCAATTTTTAAATTAAAAAATAAACAGGTAAATTTTGTTTTTAAAAACACCAGTAGCCAGCTGCTTAGTGGTTTAATTCATGGTAATCTGCACCTCTCAGAGGACTGAAAATTAGTCATGAAATGATTTTGCCAATTGTGTTCCAATTGTGTTCACATAGTCAACAGTACCATGTGATAAACATTTATTGAGTGCCTACTCTATACATGTAGGTCATGGAATAGTGTTGCTACACTTGAGAAGCTCAAATCTGAAGATTATATGAACTGGATATATTTAGGATATTAGCTTTTTGTTTGAATTTCTCATTTCCCCATAAATATTTATTTTTCTTTGAGTTTTTCATTTTCCCACATATATTTATTTAACACTTTCCATGGTGAAGTTACTGTGCCATGTTTTATGGTAGATACCACAGTGAGTAAAACACAGTTTCGTTTTTCCATTGCTTATACATAAATAAGGTATACTGGTTTTTATTATAATTGCAGTGCAAAGCAAATTGTGTCATGTAGCATCAGACAGCTATAAACAGAAATACATGGGGGTTCCAAAAGGAGATCACATCCAGTTGAACAGATGAAGGAACACTTTAGGGCAGGTGACTTTTAAGTTTGACCTTGATTGATGTAAGAGAGGAAGGAATGTTTAAGGTAAGGTTATATGACTACAACATGTATCAGGTACCTTGACTGGAGAACAATATTAATACCTATTGTAATCTTGAAGTTCTTATCCACATTTGTCTTTTCTGTCCCTTACATTATTTATACATAAATTAAAAAAAAAAAAGTTCTGCTATTTTAACACGAGTCGACACACCATAGAAGTGATGATAGATTTACACTTACTGTAATTGTTATTGGTTGACATTTACACTGTACTTGTTGCCAGTTAAAGACTTCCCTAAACTTTTTAGTAAATGAATAAGGTAATGGGAACAAATGGTATAATGTTTCCTTCTCAATGGATTAATTTATAGCAGTCATGGAATTGTTTTTCGAGTTGCTAACTAATGTCTTTTTATTCCAAGCAGGAGAATAATATGGCTTCAGAGCTCAAGGATTATTATAACAAGACGCTTGCTGCAGAGAACAATACTGCCGCCACTCGGAATTCTGATTTCCCAGTCTGGGATGACTATAAAAGCAGTGTTGATGACTTGCAGTATTTTCTGATTGGACTCTATACCTTTGTAAGTCTTCTTGGTTTTATGGGGAATCTACTTATTTTAATGGCTCTCATGAGGAAGCGAAATCAGAAGACGACGGTCAACTTCCTCATTGGGAATCTGGCCTTCTCCGATATCTTGGTCGTGCTGTTTTGCTCGCCTTTCACACTGACCTCTGTCTTGCTGGATCAGTGGATGTTTGGCAGGGTCATGTGTCATATTATGCCTTTCCTTCAATGTGTGACAGTGCTGGTTTCCACTTTAATTTTAATATCAATAGCCATCGTCAGGTATCATATGATAAAGCATCCTGTATCTAATCATTTAACAGCAAACCATGGCTATTTCCTGATCGCTACTGTCTGGACACTAGGCTTTGCAATGTGTTCTCCCCTCCCAGTGTTTCACAGCCTTGTGGAACTTCAGGAGACATTTGGTTCAGCGTTGCTCAGCAGCAGGTATTTATGTGTCGAGTCGTGGCCATCCGATGCATACCGAATTGCTTTCACTATCTCTTTATTGCTTGTTCAGTATATTCTGCCCTTAGTTTGTCTAACTGTAAGTCATACCAGTGTCTGCAGGAGTATAAGCTGCGGATTGTCCAACCAAGAAAACCAACTAGAAGAAAATGAGATGATCAACTTAACTCTCCATCCTTCCAAAAAGAGTGGGCCTCAGGTGAGGGTCTCCAGCAGCCGGAAATGGAGTTATTCATTCATCAGAAAGTACAGAAGGAGGTACAGCAAGAAGACGGCATGCGTGCTGCCTGCTCCGGTGAGACCTCCTCCAGAGAACCGCTCAAGAAGGCTTCCAGAACACTTGGGCTCTGGGAAAAGTCAGCCCCCTTCATCCCGTAAGTTTATACCAGGGGTCCCCACTTGCTTTGAGGTGAAACCGGAAGAAAACTCAGATGTTCATGAGATGAGAGTAAACTGTTCTACCATGAGATTAAAAAAAAGATCTCGAAGTGTCTTCTACAGACTGACCATCTTGATACTAGTGTTTGCAGTGAGCTGGATGCCTCTGCACCTTTTCCATGTGGTGACCGATTTTAACGATAGCCTGATTTCAAACAGGCATTTCAAGTTGGTGTATTGCATCTGTCACTTGCTAGGCATGATGTCCTGCTGTCTTAATCCAATTCTATATGGATTTCTTAATAATGGGATCAAAGCCGACTTAAGGTCCCTTATACGCTGTCTTCATATGTCATAATTCTCAATGTTTTCCAAGGAAAGTACAAGTATGGGGATCATCTAAAATATATTCACAGTGACTGTATATGTATAATCAACAAATTTTGTTAACTTACAGAATTTATGTGTAAGAAGCCTGGATTTGGATATCAGTTCCTAATATATGGAAGATAATTTTAACATGTTATAATATGATAAATTCATTTAGTTGTATAAAGTCATTGTCAATCCAATCTGTAATTTCATTTTAAAGAGTAGTTATATTACCTTCCATTTCAGCTTGTCCTGTAAACCAATGAACTGTAAGTTCTTGTTTAAAATAAAAGTTATATTTAACCATCTCAGTATTTTTTGTTCAAAATTATAAGCAAAAACATTTCTCCTAAGACATTTAATTTCAGGTATGAGGAACACCTAATAATCTTCATTTTTACTTCACAGATTTCTTCATAGTTAGTTTCTGACAATACAGAAAACTTTAATATGACCAGCAAGCCATAACTAAGTGACAGATATATGCCTAGGTCATAAATTAAATGTCAACATTGGGTACAGTTTTAGAACCTCTAAAGGAAAATTTTTATATCCTATTATTGATGATTGGTCAAATTGTCAATTTATTCCCCACTATCCTAGTAATACACAGTTAATTTATCAAATAAAAATAGATTTTAAATCTTTTCTAGACTTATACCATGACATTAAGCTATCAAACAAAGATTGTTTCATATACATCTTTTATATTCTAAAATTTGAAATATAAGTGGTATCTATATTTCCAAGTATTAAATAATTGTAAAGAATACTTGAAGTGTCTACAGGGGGAAAAAAAGTTTAGTTAATTTTTTTGGCCAAGATGTAGAATGATTAATATACTTTATGCCATTTCAGTACTGAGGTCTCGTATGCTATCTTACTAGATTGAGGTCAGTCTTTTCCACTGGAGCTTTTTGTTTGTTTTAGCCAGTTTTTTTTATAGAACTAGGTCCCTGAAAATAATGAATGTTTCCACATGAGGCTCAGATGTGCAAAATTATGATGCTGTCTTCAGTTCCTTCCTCTGATTTAACCGTCTCCTGTATGGATTCCTGTTCATAAGGGAAAACAACTGAGCAAAACAAGAAACCGTTCAAGTTTTCAAATAGTAGGTAACTCTGGTCGTTGTTTAGTCAATTGAAAGTCCAGACTCTCTACAGGGGCTTTTTTTCGGTCCTCTCCTGCTTCCCTAGGCAAGGCCTACACATAGGGGAAGCAGAAGATGGCGCTGGTCCCCAAGTGTCCTCTGCTGACTCCTGCCCAGCTCCAGGTGAGAGGTAACTGTCTTGCCTGGTCTCTCTGTTCCATCAGCTTCTCCGTGCGTTGTAGAATGTATGGTCTGTTCTCAGCAGGGTCCAGGCCTGAGGGTCCAGCCCCGGCATTCTCCACCCCTGCTGATGTAAACTCACTGGCTGTGAGGTCCCTCTGAATCTCCACCACGTTTTCCAGTTTGTCCTGAGCCTGGGCTGTCTGCTCTGTGGGGTCTTGTCCCTGCCAAGGCCGGGGACACTTCAGGAACTTTATCACCAAGAACTCTTCAGAAAGGTATTGTCGACTATAAAGATATTCACAACCTGAGAGTTGAGAGTTCTGTTTTATTCGACGGGAAGTTTTAGGACTTCAAGCCCGGGAGGCAGCCTCTCAAGTAACCCTGAGAGAATCGCTATCAGGAGGCGGTGGGCAAAGAGCGAGGATATAGAGAAGGTTTGCAGCAAAGGGCCAAGGGAGCATAAAAATATTCTTGTTAATTAAAGAAAACCAGAAATCTCAAGGAATTTAGCACTTTTCTATATATGGGAACGTGCAAGAGTCTGTGCTCACGGAAATCATTCCTTTGAGATGCACCTCAGCTCTCTGGGGCCGTATCCTGTGTTTTCACATCCTGAGTTTCCTCGGGGCTCACAGTGGCTGCAGTCTGATGGCTGCTACATGGCAGGTATTCTTTCCTTGTGAGTTCCCTCAGGGCTCACTGTAGGAAGTGGCTGCAATCACTGACGACTGTGACATCTTTTGTTTATTGATATGGCAGGAAATATTCCACATCATTCCAGTATGAATGCTTACTGCTCACGTAGCTCACCTAGAACTGAGGCAGCGTGGACTTCCCCAGGCCTTCTCTGCCCAAACGCTACAAGCCACCCTGTCCACAGTGTTGTTCACTTCATGTTGCTGCCAAAGCATCTGCTTTCCAGTTCCTTTCTAGATTTTCAAACATGAAACTAGGTAAAGCCACCACTGCTTTTAGCTTCCCTCTAATCTGCCTGGGGTTATATGAGTGTCCTCCCCAAGTTTTGATAGGAGAGCAGAAAAAAAAAGTGAAGAAACTTTGGTTCACTTTTGCTTTTCTCTTTCTTTCCTTCTTCTTATTCTAAGGGCTTCTGCTGCTTTCTGCCTACTAAGAATGTCCCTTGCTAATAAAATCTTTATTTTTCTCTGCACTACGGCTTACGGTAAAACTGTGTTCAGAATATCAAGGTTTGTTTTTGGAAAAGGAATCTTTTGTGATTTAAAAACCCTTTTCCCCTTTAAATGCTTGGATTTAAGACTATTGTCTCACCCCAGACCCCAAACAAAAAAGTCTAAGTTGAAGAATGACTTCTTATTTAAAAGAAATTTAAAATTTTTCACTAGGGCAGTCGACTTCAAGGTTTAACTTTAGTGGCCAAAGGGGGAAAACCCACCGACAAGGGCAAATATAAACACATAAAGAGGTATTTTATCCTGTTAGAGTAACTTACATTAGCAAATGTACAATAAGTATCAAACTCCACAGATTTTATGGTTGCTGATAAATGAGTTTAGTTAAACTGGATAAACTAATTTGGGGCTCTTAAACTATTGAACTGAAAGGTAGCCATTTATCTTCCCTAACCAGAAATGACTGAATGTTCTTAATAATTAAGAAGAATAATTAATAATTAATTAATAACTAAGTAAGTAGAGAAGTTTAAATGGATTGGTGAATAGAAGTCATTAAGAGGGGGATTAATTGTTTTAGAAGGTTATTATGAATAATAATTTCTTCCATGGATACAGTTGCTCCAAACAGCACAGGTTTGAACTAAGCAGATCCACTTATATGTGGACTTTTTCAGTAAATATGTTGCAAAAATTTTTGGAGATCCACTTATATGTAGATGTTTTTCAATAAATATATTGGAAAAATTTTTGTGACAATTTGAATAAAGTCGCAGATGAACTGCACACCCTAGATAGAAATAGCAAAAAAAAAAAGAAAAAATTAAGGAAAAGGTGTCATGAATGCATAAAATATTTGTAGATACTAGTCTATTTTATCATTTGCTACCATAAAATACACACAAATCTATTAGAAAGAGTTAAAATTTATCAAAACCTCTGCACACAAACACAGACTGCACATGGTACTATTCATAGTCGAGAGAAATGTAAACGAAGGTAAAGATGCAGTTTTAAATCATAACTGCATAAAATTAACCATAGTGCATATGTAGCAATTCCGCAGCCACCATCCTCTTAACCATGTGACACTCATTATCTCCATGTGAGCAGTTCTTTTGTCCGGTAAAGTGCATATCACAGTAAAAAGTGATCAATCACACTTCTCGCATGTTTTTCATCTTGCCTAGTGCAATAGCATAAACCATGAATAACCGTAAACCTCGTAAACCCATAGAAGTACCACTAGTGTTGATGGAAGTGCTCCCAAGAGGCAGAGAAAAGTCATGACACTATAGGAAAAAGTTGAATTACTTGATATGTACCACAGATTGAGGTCTGCAGCTGTGGTCGCCCACCATTTCAAGATAAATGAATCCAGTTTAAGGACCTTTTAAAAAAAGAAAAGGAAATTCATGAGGCTGTTGCTACAGCTATGTCAACAGGCACACAAAACTTGCACTTTTTGTGAAGTATCTTTTTATCTCATGTTAAAATTACAGCTTTTTTGTGTAAAGATTGTAAGATTGCTGTAAGAAAGGCACACCTGCGCTTCCCTGGTGGCGCAGTGGTTGGGAGTCCGCCTGCCAATGCAGGGGACATGGGTTCGAGCCGTGGTCCGGGATGATCCCGCATGCCATGGAACAACCAAGCCCGTGCGCCAGAACGACTGAGCCTGTGCTCTGGAGCCCGCGAGCCACAACTATTGAGCCCACGTGCCACAACTGCTGAGGCCCGCACGCCTGGAGCCCGCGCTCCGCGGCAGGAGAGGCCACTGCTGTGAGAGGCCCATGCACCACAGCAAAGAGTAGCCCCTACTCGCCACAACTAGAGAAAGCCTACGGGCAGCAACTAAGACCCAACACAGCCAAAAATAAATAATAACAATAAATAAATAAATAAAAAGAAAGGCACAGCTATAGACTAACATGAAGTCATTGTATAAAAAGTTAAAGCCAAAGGAAGGTGAAGCATCTAAAACTGGAGAAGTTAATGCCAGGTAAGGATGGCTTGATAATTTTAGAAAGAGGTTTGGCTTTAAATATGTCAAGATAACAGGAGAAGAAGCTTCTGCTGACCAAGAGGCAGCAGATGAGTTCCAAGACATCATTAAGAAAATCACTGAGGAGAAAGAGTATCTTCCTAAACAGGTGTTTAATGCAGATAACAGTGTCCTAATCTGGAAAAAAAAATGCCATAAAGGATATTCATTACTAAGGAAGAGAAGTGAGCACGAGGATTTGAGGCAGAAAGGGATAGGCTAAGTCTATTGTTTTGTGCAAATGCATTCAGGTTTATGATCAAGACGCCCCTTATCTATAAAGCTGCTAACTCCCGAGCCTTGAAGGGAAAAGACAAACATCAGTTACCCCTCTTTAGGTTGGACGACAAGAAGGCCTGGACAATTAGAACAGTTTTTCTGGATTGGTTCCATTGATGCTTTGTCTGTGAAGTCAGGAAGTACTTTGTGAGTAAGAGACTGCCTTTTAAAGTTCTTTTTGATATCAGACAGTGTCCCTGCCCACCCAGAGTTCCACGGGTTCAACACTGAAGTGGTCTACTTGCCCTCAAACACAGAATCTTTAGTTCAGGCCCTAGATCAGGGGGTGATAAGGACCTTTAAGCCTCATTACACATGATCCTCTATGGAAAGGATTTTCAATGCTATAGAAGAGAACCGTGATAGAGAGAACATTGTGGAAGTCTGGGAGGCTCACACCATGGAAGATGCCATTGCTGTTACAGTAAAAACTGAAAGTCCTTGAGCCTGAAACAATGAACTCCTGCTGGAGAAAACTATATCCAGATGTTGTGCATGACTTCACAGGATTTATGACAGAGCCAAGCAAGGAGATCATGAGAGAGACTGTGGATATGGCAAAAAAAAAAAAAAAAAAGATAAGGGGGAGGGGTTTCAAGATACGGATCTTGGAGAAATTCACGAGCTAATAGCCACCACACGAGGGGAATTAACAGAGATGACTGGACAGAGATGAGAGCTTGCAAACCAGTGCCAGACTATGAGGAAGAAGATTTGGAAGAAGCGGTGCCAGGAAACAAGTCGACGTCAGACGATCTGTCAGAAGAGTTCTGATTATTCTAGACTGCTTTGGACTTCTTTTATGACACGGACCCTTCCATGAAACTAAAGCAAACAGTGGAAGAAGGATTGGAATTTGTATGGAAATGTATTTAGAGAAATGAAAAAGAAAAATGTCAGATGTAAATTATGATGTATTTCTGTAAAGTTCAGCAAGTGTGGCTGCCTTTCCTCCTACCTCCTCTGCCATCCCTGAGACAGCAAAACACTCCCTCCTCCCCTTCCTTCTTTTCATTAGCCTGCTCATCATGACGACGACGAGGATGGAGACTTTTATGACGATCCTTTTTTTTTTTTTTTTTTTGCGGTACGTGGGCCTCTCACTGTTGTGGCCTCTCCCGTTGTGGAGCGCAGGCTCAGCGGCCATGGCTCACGGGCCCAGCCGCTCCGCGGCATGTGGGATCTTCCCGGACCGGGGCACGAACCCACGTCCCCTGCATCGGCAGGCGGACTCTCAACCACTGCGCCACCAGGGAAGCCCGATGATCCACTTCTTTTTACCGAGTGCTAAATAATCATCATGCCGTACAGTTAGTAAACTGACATCTCATATATGTGTGCGTGTCTTTATGTGAAAATCTAGTAACCATATGGCAAGAACTGTGAGACATGTCTGTGTCACCACCGTCATCATTGCCTGAGTACTCATCGCGTAGAACATCTTATGCAAGACTTGTACTGAAGTGTATAACCTATCCTTACAGAGGCATAAGGTGAGTGATATTTAATATAAAATTAATCATGTGTAGCTTTCTTACCGTTTTATAACTTTGCTTTCAAAGAATTACATGACTATACAATACGCCTCTCTCATAATTGGAAAAGCTGCATCTCTGCCTGTCGTCACAGATAAGTGGCTTTTTAAAAAAATGTAACATAGTCTCCAATATATATTATAAATATGGCTACTACTGTATGCTATACATTTTTATAAGATTCATTCATTAGTGTGTAGGCTACACTAATGGCTACCATGAAGCAATTGATTACACTAGGCGACCACAAAGCAATCCTATTGCTGCTTCTTCATTACCAACGCATGAATCCTCATACCTGTAAATAAATAGGAATTTCTTTTTCACATCATCTTTTCATTTTTGATGTCTAGTGTTAGTAGTATGTACAACATCTACACTGTTTTGTATCGCATAAGACAATATTGACGTAGGTATTGACAGACTGTTCATCTTATAAAAAGACAATGTAAACTTATAGTGTCAATAAATACAGTATAGCACTGTAGCTGGATTGATATTTTCTCTTATGATTTTCTTAATAACATTTTCTTTTCTCTAGCTTACTTCACTTGAAGAATACTGTATATAATACATATAACATACAAAATATGTGTTAATTGACTGTTTTATGTTATTCGTAAGGCTTCTAGTCAGCTGCAGGCTATTAATAATTAACTTTTAGGGGAGTCAAAAGTTACATGCAGATTTTTGACTACGTGGTCGTTGGCACTGCTAGCCCCTACGTTGTTCAAGGGTCAACTGTGTGTGTACGTATGGAGAGAGAGACAGAGAGAGAGAGAGAGAGAGAGGGAGGGAGGGAGAGAGAGAGGCATAAAGCATGTATATGTGTATATACATATATAGACATTAAGCATGTGCATGTGTGTGTATGTGTGTGTAGAGAGAGAGGGACATTAAGCATTTCCCCTTTTCCTAATACCATATATGTGTATATATACTGTATACACACACATATATATATACTGTACACACATATATATATATATACTGTGTAGTATACTTTGACAGTAAGTGTATATATTGATATAGATGCTTTAAAAGGCTATAAAGGGCTGTAAAATGGTGATGTAAAAACCTTCTCTTTTATATGTATGTTAAGTACATTATTAATGAAAAGATACTCTCCTTTATGCATTCTTTGGTTAACCAATGGTACCGTTTTCTCAGGGAACACAGGATGAATGTTTGATACTATCTATTTACTGATTGTCAAAAAGTGATCAATTCATGGATTTAAACACATTTGATGGGTTTTGATTCATTGGCTTTACTGTTATTATTGAAGAAGATCAAATAGTTTCATCTTCGGCAGGTGGAAGCCTGTAAAATGGTGATGTAAAAACCTTCTCTTTTATATGTATGTTAAGTACATTATTAATGAAAAGATACTCTCCTTTATGCATTCTTTGGTTAACCAATGGTACCGTTTTCTCAGGGAACACAGGATGAATGTTTGATACTATCTATTTACTGATTGTCAAAAAGTGATCAATTCATGGATTTAAACACATTTGTTTTTTTTTTTTTTTTTTTTTTGGTCTAGAATTTATAATTGTTATCCGTGGGAAGGTCAGGTCCAATAGAAGCTATTTATACACATCGGACGTGGGACTCCATTACGTGCATTCTAAATCATACATGATAAAGAGAAGACTTGAAAAAATTCGAGTTCTCAGCCATGGGATTTCAAATCTCTCTCCCTTTCTCTCAGTAGTTTACTAAGGGGTTGAATGTCAAGAGCTAGGCAGTAAAATATTGGACCCAGATAACCCTGAATGCTTTTACCAACTTTCTTGTACTCCATTTAATTTGCTCATAAGTCAGGCTTATGAGCAAACTGAATGGAGATACAGTTCAACGTAAGTTAGACACATTCTCAAAGAGTTAAAATCCAGAACTTTATGATAGTGGATATTCAGGAAACAGCTTAGGAAGTAACTTTTTCACATGGTGTGGTGGCCACAGTCCTCACTACTCTCAAATTTACTATAGGAGTGTTTTTGAGGGCAGTGATTTAAAGAAATCTGTTTCTCTACTCACAGAAGACTTTCACACCAAATGTGTGGGGTTTTCGTGCACACCAGCAAGCAATTCTCCACCTCTTGGGACACAAGTTGGGTACCCTACAGTTTAATTCAATTCTGACACTAACTACCTAGAGTCAGTGCAGATCCCGCAGGCAAAGGCTTAGTCCCTCAAATTCCCAGCAGACTTAACAATGAATTTTCATGAGATGGTATGGGTTGATTCCAACCCACCTCTGAAACTTCTTTTATGATGTCACTGGAAATAAGAATTCACTTCTGAGCTGAGGGTATTTACAGTAACTACAAAGGTTGAGGGTTGGCTGCCTAAATCCTTTCCATTCTCCCACATCCCAAAAGAAGAGAATTCACTCATTTAATTGTTCACTGCTCAGGTATTTCTCAGTGAAAAGGGTTACCTCAAAAGTGGGAATGTAGGCTGTGCAGCCTCTTGCTGTTATGTGGCAAGTTGACCTTGATCTTTAAATAGAGTCCCAAAACGGCAAGTCCAGAGATGAAGACAGAAAAGTTGGCAAGAGGGAATGTCCCTGTGGCAGAATTCCAATTTCATATTATTTGGGAACAATCTTCACAGTCTGTACAGTTAAGGTTGAGGCACCTTCCTGGTTTCATCCTAGAACGAGTCCAGCATTACCACAGTGTATTAATATCGCTGAACATGATTTGCTAAGACTTCATTAGACTTGTCAAGCCTATGTTATGCTAGTTCCATTTTATTTTTGTTTCAATAAATATCGTGTTTGGCAAAAAATTGTGAAAAAAATATTTAATTTATCAATATTTTATAATAATATAAACTATATTAATATATTAATTAATTAATTAGTTGTAATACTTTTCATAATTTTTTATAATGTGCTACCTTAGGTTGTATAAAACCTTACAACCATCTAGACCCAGAACCCTTGAAGGGGTTGCTTTTTTGCCCTTGAAGGAGTTAATTTTCTACAAACTTTCATATTTTTTCTGGTTTTAGACTATTCAGATTTTCTCTCGATCACATTTTTTAAAAAAGATAGTTTTTAAATAGTTTTTAAAATATTCAAATATTTTTATATTTTAATAGTTTAAATAGTAAACTATTTAAATAGTTGTTTAAAAAATATTCAAATGAATTTATATATTTTTTTCTTACAGTTAAAACTGTAAGAAAATTTATATATTTTTTTCTTACAGTTAAAACTTTTTTTTCTGAGTCTGGTTACACTATCTCCTTACCTAATGTTGTACAGGTACCTTATCTAGTTTATTGTACATCAAACATTCCACAGGATTTTCCATCTTAAAAGACCAAACTCTTGGTTTTGTTTGTTTCCATTGACTTATTTGTTGCTGAAGTCTAGCATTCATATATAAATCATGGGTGTACAGTTCAATTAATTTTCACAAAAGGAGCACATCCATAGAATCACCACTCAGATCAAGTGAGAGTAGCTTTCTGGCACCCAGAGGCTTACGTTATCCTAGTTACAACACCTGCCTTCTCCTCCAAGGTAATCACTCTTCCGACTCCTATTACTGTAGATTACTTTTACTGATTTTTGAACTTTGCAAAATGAAATCATGTAGTTTCTCTTTTGTGTCTACTTTTGTGTTCGCATTATACATGTGAGATTCATTCATCTCACTGTGTGTATTAGGAGTTTATTTTCAATGTTGTTGTATCTCATTGGTTGACTATAGGGCAATTTATTTATTCATTCTAGAACTGATGGATATTCGGCTTGTTTCCAGTTTGGACTATTCCAAATAGCACCGCTAGGAATATTTTTGCACCTGAATGTATCTTACACATTTTGATTGAGTATATACTCAGGAATAGAATTGCTGGATCTTGGGCTGTACACATGATCAGCTTTGGTTGATACTGCTAAAGAGTTTCCCAAAGTGATTGTACAGGTGTACCTTCCCACCAGCCCTGCAGTGTCTGGGAGTTCTATTTGCTCCAGATCATTGCCTGCACTGGGTATTGTCAGACTTTTCATTTTTATGTTTTTATTTTAAATTTTAGCCATTCCTGAAAGTGTCTAGTGTTATTACATTGTAGTTTTAATCTGCAGTTCTTTGATTATTAGTAGAGTAACACATTTTTCATGTTTGTCAGTTATTTGGATATTCTTTTTTGTGAAAAGCCTGTCCAGGTTTTTTCCATTTCTACATTGGGTGGTCTGTCTTTATTTATTGAGTTATTGCTCTTTATACATTCTTCCTATGAATATATACCTTCCTTGTTTTCTCATTTTGTGGTTTGTCTTTTCACGCTTTTATTTAATAGAAGTTCTTAATTTAGTTAATTTGAATTGATCAATCTTCTCCTTTATGGCAAGTTGCTTTTATGGTCTGATTGAGAAATTTTGCCTTAAGGTCACAAAGATCTCACATGTTTTCATCTAAAAGCTTTGTTGATTTACCTTTCACATGTGCAACAACAATTCACCTGGAATTATTTTTGAGTATGGCCTGAGATTTATTTTTCCCCATATGGATATTCCATTGACCCAACACTATTGAAAAGACCATACTTTCCCCATAGATTTGATAAGAGTTGATGTTTTGTCAGTAAGTTCTTCACATTTGTTCTTCACCTTGATTAGTCTTTGCCCTTTGTATTTCTATAATAAATTTTAGAACTTCCACACCAGAATACAATAATAAAGTGATATATTTTATTATGTTATTATGAATAATGAGTAGGATTGCAATAGATCTATAAATCAGTTTAGTGGAATTGTCATCATTACAATATTAAATTTTCAAATTCATATTTACTTAAGTAGTCTAAATTCTCTCAGCTACATGTTGTAGTTCTCAGTATAGGAGTTTTGCATGATTTCCTTTAGATTTATTCCTAAGTATTTGGTGTTTTTGAAAGTTATTTTCAGTGTTAATTATAAAATTGTAAACATTTCATTTTTGAACTGTTCATTGCTGGTATATAAAGATATTGTTTTTGTACTGATTTTCTAACCAGTCAATGTACTAATTTTGCTTATAAATTCTAATGATTTATATGTGGATTATTTTGGATTTTCTAGAGACACCATCATGTTGTCTGCAAATACTGACAGTTTTATTTCTTCCTTTCCCATCCTCATACATTTTGTTTATTGTCCTTGACACATGGCACTAGCTTGTCCTCCAGTGTAATGTTAATAGATTTGACAATTGCAAGCATCCTTGTCTTTTTGCCAATCTCAGGGGGAAGGTATTCATATTTATTTTCTATGCACACAACCAAACCTATCTTTGGTATGCAAAACCTAAAATTAGGTAAATAAATGACTTGTCACGTCACCCCTGTAACACTACATACAGCGTCTAAGTTATCATTCCAACAAAATACAATATATGTCTTATTCACTTCACCTGAATTTATGAGGTGAAATTTGAGAGGTGGGTATTTTAAACATAATCAGACAGAGGTTTTAATGATTAGTGGCAACTAAACAGGGCAGGATTAAAAAGATAGTGTCAGCATTTGGGAATTTGTTTTCTCTTTGTATGTCAGTGCAGCTTAGTGATTTCACAATTAATATGACATATTAGTTTTAGAGATTTACCAAACAGTTATTTTAACTATGTTACTAGATATCTTATACCTAAAGAAGGATGCAGTCACCATTATTTTTTTTTCCCCTAGGTTGTTTAGCAGTCAAGTTTGGTGGAAAGGATATAGACTATGGGCCAACACAGGTCTGGTTCAGTATCTCACAAGAGTCATTCAACTAATGTGTAAACTTGCCCTGAGGACGCCATTTTTCTGAAACTCAGTATCCTGATCTATTAAATAGGGATAAAAGCAATAATATAGGTAAGTGTGAGCAGTAATCAAGATAACATAATAAAGCATCTAGTAATATGCTTGCTACAATGAGTAGGACCTAAATAAAAATTATGTTATTAATGACAAAGGCAATAATAAAATATGTCTGAATTACACAGTATAACATGATGACGAAAACCAGGCTCAGGCTGTGTTCACATGGATATGCATTTAAATTTCAGCTGCACCAATGACAAACTGTGTAAATACACAAAATACGTTCACACCTCTGGTGAGTTACTTACATTGTTAGCACCTCTGAAAGTAAGTTTCTGCATCTGTAAAGTAGAAAATGATACTCACCTTACAGAATTAAAATGAAAATTAAAGGAGATTGTGTATAGAAGAAACTTAGAAGAGTTTCTGTACATAAGAAGCCTACAATCTATGGTAGCTATTGTCTTATCGCTGCTGTTAAGCATTGTAAAGATTAAATATGTGAGGGTATGGAAAGTTCTGGATAGGGTGCCTGGGCTAGGAAATGATAACACTATTGCAGGCACCTCCACCACGATCTCCACCTCTACTCTTACAGAAAACTGACTCTGCAATTCCAAACTTCTAAAGGTCAGAATTGAATAAATGAGCACAATGCATGGAGGATGTGTATAGGACAAAAGAATTCCAGAAAGTGTCTGCAGTCTCTGTACACTCACCTTGATCCTGTGGATTAACTTCTTATTGATAAACTTATATTCTCAAAATGCATTCTGTGGTTGTAGTTGTTACTTTTAAGTCCATATACAGAAACAAGGTCTCATGTGCTTGTCATCACAAAAATACCACTTGGAGTTTTCTACAAAAAGCTGTTCAAAACTGGCTACATCGGTGTCCTCACCAGAACCCAGCAAGGCTATGAATTTTACTGTTCAGAAATATGGAAACCCTGGATTTTCTCCTCTTCATCATCTTTAACCTGCTGGTAATCAGACTGTCCTGACCCTAGTAAGCTTCCCTGCTTCTCATTTAATGATCTGGGACCTTCCTTTCCTGAGGACTAGACACACATGAATGAATTTTACCTGTTAGGACACATTGAATCATTTCTCTAAGAAACTGCTGGGTTCACTATCTGGGCAAGCCACAGAAGATTTCTTCCTCTTTCATGCTGTGAAGCTAAAAGCAGTCTTTTTCACCAGTAAGTTAGAAGAGAACCTACTCTTAAGGGTGACTGAAGGAGAGTGCAAGGACCCTTAAAATAAATAATATACCTCAGAGGATAGAGAAATGGACAGGGAGGTTGGGAGACATAGTTTATTTTTCCAGTCGTTACCTAACCATCTGGGTAATCTGACCCAACTTTCTCAACGGAGATATGTCATATTATGTTCTTGCAGTATAATGGCATTAATCAGAAATCTGAAACAAGGGAAAGAGATTAAGATGAA
>NW_020185337.1:22040828-22141809 GCF_003031525.2 Neophocaena asiaeorientalis asiaeorientalis | reverse complement strand
ACTATAGGGATATTAACACTTGTTGAAATTAAACTGAATTTTTTTTTTTTAAACTGAATTTTAACGTTTGTTGCTCTAGTTAATTGTGACAACAACTTAATGAGATGTTATCCTCATTTTATTTATTTTTTATTGAAGTATAGTTAATTTACAATGTTGTGTTAGTTTCTGCTGTATAGCAAAGTGATCCAGTTATATATATACATTCTTTTTTGTATACTTTTCCATTATGGTTTATCACAGGTTATTGAATATAGTTCCCTGCACTATACAGTAGGACCTTGTTTTTTATCTATTGCATATATAATAGCTTATTATATATAAGCACATTCCAACCTCTCATTCCAACCTCTAACTCCACCACTCCCCCATTCCCCTCCCCCTTGGCAACCACAAGTCTGTTCTCTATATCTGCGAGTCTGTTTCTTGTTCATGGATAGGTTCATTTGTGTCATATTTTAGATTCCACGTATAAGTGATATCATATGATATTTGTCTTTTCTCTTTCTGACTTACTTCACTTAGTATGATAATCTCTAGGTCCATCCATGTTGCTGTAAATGGCATTATTTCATCCTTTTTTATGGCTGAGTAGTATTCCATTTTATATATGTACCACATCTTCTTTATCCATTCATCTGTCATCAGACACTTAGGTTATTTCCGCGCCTTGGCTATTGTGAAGAGTGCTGCTATGAACATAGGGGTGCATGTATCGTTTTGAATTACAGTTTTGTCTGGATATATGCCCAGGAGCGGAATTGCTGGATCATATGATAATTCTATTTTTAGTTTTTTGAGGAACTTCCGTACAATTTTCCATAAAGGCTGCACCAACTTACATACCCACCAAAAATGTAGGAGGGTTCCCTTTTTTCTACACCCTCTCCAGCATTTATTGTTTGTGGATTTTTTTGATCATGGCCATTCTGACTGGTGTGAGGTGACACCTCATCACAGGTTTGATTTACATTTCTCTAGTAATTAGAAATGTTGAGCATCTTTTCATGTGCCTATTGGCCATCTGTATTTCTTCTTTGGAGCTATTTAGGTGTTCTGCCCATGTTTTGATTGTAACACAACTTAATGAGATGTTATCCTCATTCTAGAGATGAAGAAGCTGAGACTTAGAAGACTGAATTGTTTACACATGTCAACAGCTGGCTAATAGCAGAGATGGGATCTGAGACTCAGCAATCTAAGTTCAACGCCCCTGCTCTCTCTTGGTTGCATCCTATGTGTACTTTTTAAGAAAAATCTGGGACCTCCTTGTCCTAAATAAAACAACTGAGTTGATCCCCATCTAATTTACTATTGCATATATAGGGGGGTAATTAAACTCCATAAGGATTATGGGCAGGTTGCAAATTATTCCCCCCACAGGCAGGGAGAACATGCTGGAAGAGGTACAGCACCCAGACGACAGGGGCGCAGCTCAAGCTCCATGTTGTAAGGGCTGCAGTTCTGCTGGTTTGCTGATTCCTGGGCACGAGCATCTTGACCTCTATTCTCATTTGGAGCCTACGCCTTCTTCATTCTGGAGGCCTTCCTTATTTTGGAGTCTGACACTCACAACCTAAAAACTTTATTGAGATGAGCTGGGTACCAGACTGTAAGCTTACAGCCCATAGCTCTGATTTTATTTGATGCTCACGGAGAGATGATGACCCTTCTTACATGACAGTCTGTGATAGAAGTTTATTACCTTGTAGTCCAGGTAAGACCACTAGGATACGTCTATTGCAGGTAGCTTTTTCTTTATGAGGATGGTATTTAAAAATCTTTTTGTTACTTGAAATATAAAGTCCCTGGTATTGGATAGAGAGAAGTGTGGAATACTGTTCAGTCAACATTTATCCCAGTTGTTTGTATCTAGGTGGTAAGATTTGGTGTGAAGATTTTACTCTCTTCTCTTGTCTTTCTGTACTACTCTAATTCTTCATAATGAGCGTGTGTTGTTTACATAACCAATTGAAGGTAAATCCTACCATAATAGTATAAATGGGGTCCACAAAATTCAATTTCTTAAAATGTATGTCATGTTAGTGAAATGGTAAGTAAAAAAAACCCCACTATTTTTCAGTTGGATTGCCTGGTCATAAATGTGCAAAGTAAAGACAGTAAAACCTTTAGTGACCCCAAATGACCTCACCTGGAATTGAGAAAGTCCCACCCCAAATAACCACAAGGCAGTCACTTCCAAGCAACCCCATATGCCAGCCTATCCCCATTTGAGCATGGATGTGGGGTAAGAATGTGCTCTAAACGACAGTCCCGTGATATCCAAATCTGCGTCACAGCAAAATGCTACTGAAGCGTTGTACTGTATTTACTTTCCTAAAATAACAACTTTTAGATGACAGAGGGTAAATGACGTATTAATTCAATTTAGAGTGTCTTTGTTAACTCATATTGTATGCCCTAATCTCTAACTCAAGTAATATTCTGTGTTTGCCTGGTTTTGTTTGTGATGCAGAATCTATACAACAAAGAGAGCTAAGGGATAATTAAGAAGTAAGTCTAACAGGTTAAGTTGACCTCAGAGGGAGAAGAACGAGAGACAGAAAACTGTGCATGTGGGTTTAGGTGAACATTGGGGGGTTAACCTCTGAAAGTCTCCAGACTACATTGTGTATGAAATGAATGAGGCTAGAAAGGTATTGTTGGTTACAAATTAATTGCCATTAGTGCTCTAAGTTACTCGAGTTAAGTGTTAGTTTTCCTTTTTCTTACCCTTGGATTTCTGGACTGTGCCTCTTTGCACTTCACTGAGGAAAGACTGAGATATGTGGACTCAGGCTTATATTTGATTTAAAATTCAACAACAATAAAAAGCACTTCTCTGGTATTAGCAAGAAACCTTGTTTAAAAGAGAAATAGTGACACAGTTAGGAGTATCAAACTAGGAAATACCTCTACTCTGGTTTCTTTCAGATCCTTTATCTTATTTGTTCATCTGTTTGGCTAAAATTCCATGATGGCTGCAATTCTTCATCAGGAGAGTTAATTCCTTCATTAGAATTTTTGGCTAATTCCAGAGGCTCTGAAATTTCTCTCTTCATCTCTTAGAGTAGAGAAGATGTATAAGCTACCCCTCTGTAACTCTAATTGTTGTTTATAATTTGCTGCTGCAACGATCAGTTCAGGACTGAGAAAGCCGTTCAGGTTTAAAGAAAAGGGCAGAAAATGTTGAGGAGACCAGTGACACTAGGGATTACCGGCCAGGACTACAAAAGCATGATGTCATCAAGACATGATGGCTGGTCCTTGCATCAGGACAGAGATGCCAGAGGATGGCTTCCCAGATGGTTTTCATAAAAAACTGAAATAAATAAATGAATAAATAATTTACTTATCAGTCTTTTTTAAAATTAATTAATTATATTTTTGGCTGCGTTGTGTCTTTGTTGCTGTATGCTGGCTTTCTCTAGTTGCGGCGAGCGGGGGCTTCTCACTGTGGTGGCTTTTCCTGTTGCAGAGCACGGGCTCTAGGCACGTGGGCTTCAGTAGTTGTGGCACACGGGCTTAGCTGCTCCATGGCATGTGGGATCTTCCCGCATCAGGGCTCGAACCTGTGTCCCCTGCATTGGCAGACAGATTGTTAACCACTGTGCCACCAGGAAAGCCCCTTATTGGTCTTTTTAAAAGAAGTACTCTTAATGCTGTGTTTCTCTAGAAGTATCAACTTTTCTCTCCAATTAATTTCCAAGTACAGATGGCCATGTGGAAATTTTTGACTGAAAATCTACATTTTCATGTTTGGGAATTGTCATATTTTTGTTTTTTTTAAATTACTTTTTATTGGAGTATAGCTGATTTACAATGTTGTATTAGTTTCTACTGTACAGCAAAGTGAATCAGCTATACATATACATATATCCCCTCTTTTTTAGACTTCCTTCCCATTCATGTCACCACAGTGCATTAAGTAGAGTTCCCTGTGCTATACAGTATGTTCACATTGTTTTTAGTAGACTAAGCAAAGCTATTTTAATAGATGGTTTTTTCTTTAAGAAAAGTAGAAGTACAGTTATATTTAATTTTTTATTCTTTTATTTTTTTAAATAAAAACTTGACTTGGAGAATATGCAGTTTTCATTAAAAATAAAAATAAATTTCACAGTTCCTTTACTATTGTTATCAGTTGATTTTCATGGCAGTGAACTTCATTTTAATGTTTCAGAATAAATATCACATCACCCTTATTACATTATTTTATTATTTTTCTTTTGAGGCAAATGCATAGGGTTTTGAAAGTGCATACACACAAATGAGTAATATGTCTAACATTTCAATTAAATATATAATGGCTGAAAATTAAGAATCTATTCAAAAGTTCAAGAGGACATAAATCACTTGCTTATCACAAGACCTCTTATTCACTGTAGGTGTTTTTATCTATTTGGGAAAAGAGAGCATCAGCTGTACTCCATTAGAGTTTTCTTGTTTCTCTTGCACATTTCATTTCAAATTCTTCTTGTGCTTTTACTCTTCTAAAAAGGGTCTTGCTGGCTTTAGTTCACTTTTTAAAGAAAGAGGTCACATATCACCCTAGCAACCTGGTTTGCGGGAAGGGATGTATCTTAAAACATAATAAAGCAAAGCCAGCACCTGGAAGATTTATTATTGCTAGCCACTTCTTCTTAACTTGTCATGTTGTCCTGGTGAAAAGTGAAGAATGCCAGGTCCTGAAGAAAGGTGCTAGAAGTGTTTCCCAAAAGCACTACATGCAACAGCAAGATCAGCTAATTATTCTCAGAAGAGTACAAGTAGCTACTAGCATAGCATAAACTATCATTTTATTTAAAAATTTGAGTAACTGTCAAATGACATCAGGATGAATATAAGTAGGCACAGCCTGAGAACTTATAAAACTATGGATGTGACCTAGAAGGAAGTTACAAATTGAATGATGCTCGTGCAGTCTCAGAGTGCACACATTGTCTCTTTATTAAAGAAAACAAGAGCTCACATAAGGTGGCTACATATAGACATACTTACAAATAACACTGACATCCGTTCTCCTCTCTCCTGTACTTCATTTTGTGGTACTGTGTCCCAGACATGTGTGAGTTTTCCCATCAGCCAAGGGTTTCCAATCATGGATTAATACTTTTGTTTTTCTTTTTTTTCTTTACCTTTCTTCTGCAATTTCCAGATCAAGGTTAGAGCCAAAAATGTTTACACACTTCTGCACCAAACATGGAACAAAAAATTAGAAAGACTAAAAAGAGCTATTGATTAAAAAGTAGAAACATTCCTCAGCGTTGTATATTATTCCCATTAATATTTTCTTTTTCTCTTTAGCATACAATTTCAGCGTGGTCCAAGAGAAAGAAAAAGAAAAACAAAGAAAATTCCAGGTAGATGAAAGAGGCACTTTGGGCTCATGATAGCCATATTATTGCAAAGCTGGCAGGCACCTGCTCTCTGGCAGCTCTCTGTAAAATCATCCCAAAGTGATAATTGTCCAATTTTCCCCACACTAAGGAAAAGACGATGCTATAGCAGAATCTCCGCTGAATTCCAACAGCAAATTACTTTTGGCCTAAAGCTAAATGGACTCTTAACCACCATCTTATCTGAATAGTTTCACTAATGATGGAGTAGATTAGAAAAGAGGACTCTCATAGTTTGGTTTATTAAGAGTAAAATTATAGAGTGAGTGCTCATGTCCTTTGCTTCCAGGATGATGTCATTGTGATTTTCATGATGTTACAGGGTAGGAATGTTAGGAGAAAAAAATTTTCACAAGAATCCAAGAACACAATAAATTCGTAAAAATATGCATGGCCTGTGTTCTCTGCAATCTGAAGACAAGTTTCATGTCCTAAGGCTTCGATTCACTACCCACCTTCCTTCCAACCCAACTGTTTCATCTACCATATGGTGGCACCTTTCCTGTGTCTAATCCTAGGAATCCCTAAAAGGTAGTAAGTGATGGTTTAAATATTGTCTGCTAACTCTTGTGCATTTCTCAAAGGTCTATAAATTCATGCAGGATTTCAGGAGTATAATTTGGAAATACATTTCAAAAACTTTAGAAATGTTTATATTTTTTAATCCAGAAAATTTATTCCAGGAAATTCTAGTAAAGAAATAAACAGGAATGTACACAAAACTAATAATAAGATATTCATAGAAAGTTGTATATAACTTAAAAATGCAAATGATCAAAATGCCCGTTAATAGAAGATTGTTAAAATTAATTTTGGGGAGGAGATGATATCAGCAAAATGGCAAAATAGAAAGCCCTGAACTTTTCCTTCCCCCCGACCAACACACAGATTCAAGAACAATATAAGTACCAGTTCCCTTTATGAGGAATCCAGATATGAGTTGAGAGGCTCCTGTAGCCCAGGTGAGTATGAAACCAGCCCCAATCAGAGCTGGTAGGAAATTCTGAGACACTCTCTCACCATAGTCCCTCCCCTTGGCATGGAGTCATAGGATTGGGAGGAAATCCCCCAGTTCCCAGCTTCTCTCTGGGGAAGGAAGGAAAAGACTAGACAACATCCAACATATGGATTTTCCTGGGGGCTGCCCAAGGAACTGGCTTCTGTCTTGCCTGAATCTGAGCATTGACTGGAACTCTTGGAGCTCTCAGGTTGGGAGAAGAAAGATGGTGATTTGGACCACTGTGCAAGCAGTCACCTTAGCTCCTCCCCACAGCTCAGGGTAGAGTGAGCAGGTGATCAACTCCAAATCCCAGCTTCACCCTTGGAAGGGAAAGAGACCACACATCAAAATTCCCTTTTCAAGGGCTGCCCAGGGGACTGGCTTCTGTTGTGTCTGTCTCAGAGAATTGCCAGGACTTGGTATACTCTAGCCACCTGAGAACCACTGAAAACAAAGATGGCAGTTTGGACCAGCAGGGAAGCATTTCCCATAGCTCCTCTTCCTGGCTTAGCACAGTGAAAGTTGCTGAAAAGCCTCAGATCCTAGCTTCTCTCTGGAGAGGAAAGATTTGGACCATGTGCTCACTATTCTAACTTTTCCAGTGGCTGCCCAAGAGAATGGATTCTGTCTCACCTGTCTTGCAGTGCTGAGGGGACATGGCACACTCCAGATGCCTGGGGATCACTGAGAATAATGGTGCTTTGGACCAGTATGCAATCATCTACCAGATATCCACCTCCAACAAGACTCCAAGCTCCTGGCTTTTCTCTGGGGAGGAAAAGAGAAGACTGAAATATACATCCAATATTTAGACTTTTCAGGTGACCATCCAAGGCACTGGCTTCAGTCTCTGCTATCTCAGGACCCAGCATACTCTAGATGCCTGGGGGCCACTGAGAACGGAAAAAGAGTTTGGAGAGTGCTGCTGCACCAGAGGATCCACAGTACCGCAGATAAATACAAGAGGAAGAAAGAGAGTACAAACTCTTGGAAATAAGAAATAAATAAACCAGCAAATTCCTCTAGTTGGGAATTTACACACACAAGTCCAGAGAATATACCTACACAGAGAAGGTCTGAGAGGCATCCTGAATCTCTTGCCACGCTGATTGGTGATGGTCCTATCTTGTATGGGACCAGTCCGTGAAGACTGGTAGAGGTGTCTGCTTTTTCTAATGCATAGAGGCCAACACAGAGTCAAGGAAAATGAAGAAACAGGGAAATATGGTCCCCAAAATGGAACATGATAAAGCTCCAGTAATCAACCCTAATGAAACAGTGATATATGAATTACCTGACAGAGAATTCAAAATAACCACTGTAAAGATGCCCAATGAACTCAGGAGAAAAATGCGAACAATGTGAGCATTTCAACAAAGAGATAGAAAATATAAGAAGAACCAAATAGAAACCTTGGAACTGAAGAGTTCAATAACTGAACTGAAAAATTCACTAGAGGGGTTCAATACAGACTAAATCAAACAGAAGGAAGAATCAGAAGACTTAAAGACAAGTCACTTGGAACAATCCAGTCCAAGGAACAAAAACAACAACAAAAAGAGTTAAAAAGAGAGAAGATATCTTAAGGGTCTTAAGAGAAACCATCAGCAGAACAATATACACACTATGGGAGTCTCAGAAATTGAGGAGAGAAAGGGAGGGGAGACTAAAAGATTATTCAAAGAAATAATGACCAGAAAACTCCCAAATTTGGGAAAGGAAATAGACATCCAGATTCAGGAAGCCTAATAGTTCCTATGAAAATATCTTTCCATTTATTTGTGTCTTCTTCAATTTTTTTCATCACTGTTTTACAGTGTTCAGTGTTCAGATCTTTCATCACCCTGGGTAAATTTATTCCTAAGCTTTTTATGTTTTTGATGCTTTTGTAAATAGGATTATTTTCTTAATTTCTCTTTCCAATAGTTTGTTGTTAGTGTACAGAAACACAAATGATTTTTGTATATTGATTTTGTATCTGCACTGTTAATACATTGGTTTATTAGTTCTACCAGGTTTTTTTTGGTGAAGTGTTTAGGATTTTCCATATATAATATTATGTCCTCTGCAACCAGAGATAATTTTGCTTCTTTTCTGATTTTGATGCCTTCATTTCTTCTTCTTGTCTAATTGCTCTGAGTAGGAGTTCTAATACAATGTTGAACAAGAAATGGCAAAAGCTGTTATCCTTATCTTGTTTCTGAACTTAAAGGAAAAGCTTTCATCTTTTCACCATCTAGTATGACATTAGCTGTAGGCTTGTCATATATGGCCTTCATTACGTTGAGTCATGTTCCATCTATACCCAATTTGTTGAGAGCTTTTATCTTGAAAGAAAGTTAAATTTTGTCAAATGCTTTTTTTCTGTAATTGTTAAGATAATTATGTTTGTTCTTCGTTGTTACCATAGGGTGTCATAATTATTCTTTGCATATGATGAAATGTCCTTGCTGGTGATAAATCCTACTTGATCATGCAGTTAATCCTTTTAATATGCTGTTAAATTCAATTTGCAAGTGTTTCATTGAGAATTTTTTCATCTATGTTCATCAGATGCTTCAGTCTGTAATTTTCTATTCTTGTACTGTCTCTGGTTTTGCTATCAAGGTAATTCTCACCTCATAAAGTGAGCTTGGAAGTGTTCCCTCTTCTACAAATTTTTGAGGAGTTTGAGGAGAATTGGCATTAATTCTACTTTGAATGTTTGGTAGAAGTCACCAGTGAAGCCATCTGGTCCTGAGCTTTTCTTTGTTGGGATGCTTTTGATTACTGATTCAGTCTCCTTACTAGGAATTGGTCTATTTCAGATTTTCAATTTCCTTATGATTCAGTCTTGGTAGGATGTATATTTCTATTAGAAATTTTTTAATTTCTTCTTGGTTATCCAATTTGTTGGTGTATAATTGTTCATAGAACAGAAACAGCAGACTTGAACAACACTATAGATCAATGGACCTAACAGACATATTCAGAACATTCCATGCAAAGCTGCAGATTATACATTCTTCTCAAATGTATACGTAATATTTCCCAAGAAAGATCATATGCTAGGCCACAAAACAATTCTTAACAAATTTAAGAACACTGAAATTATACAAACTATCTTTTCTGAGCACAATGGAATGAAACCAGAAAACAAAAGCAGAATGGATATTGGAAAATTAATGAATATTTGGATATTAAATAATACATTCTTGAACAATAAATGGGTCAAAGAAGACAAAAAAGAGAAATTAAGAAATGTTTTGAGGCAAGCAAAAACACAGCATACTAAAATTTATGAGATGAAACAAAAGCAGTACTAAGATGGAATTTTATAATAATAAACATCTTTATTATAAAAGAATAAAGATCTCAAACATCCTAACTCATACCTCAGTGAACTGAAAAGAAAGAACAAGCTAAATTCAAAGTTAGCAGAAAGAAATAATATGGATTAGAGTAGAAATAATTAAAATGGAAAAACAAGAGGAAAAAATCAACAAAAGTAAGAGTTAATTTCTTGAAAAGATTAACAAAATTTACAAGCCTTTAGAAGACTAAGAAAAGAGAGTAGACTCAAGTAGATGAAATCAGAAACAAAAGAGGACATATTCAACTGATGCCACAGAAATAAAAAGGTCTGTAAGAGACTACTATTAACAACTATACATCAACAAATTGGATCCTTAGAAATTAGAGAAATTCCCAGATACATACAACCTAACAAGACTGAATGGTGAAGAAATAGAAAATATAAACAAACTAGTAAGGAGATTGAATCAGTAACCAAAAATGCCCCAACAAAGAAAAACCTAGGAGTGGATGGCTTTACTGCTGAATTCTATCAAACAGCTAAACATAATACTAATTCTCAAGCTTTTCAAAAAAAAATTGGAATTTCTACCAAATTTATTTCATGAAGCCAGCATTACCCTGACGAAGACACTACAAGAAAAGAAAATTACAGCCTAATTTCCCTGATGAATACACATGCAGAAGTCCTCAACAAGATACTAGGAAACTGAATTCAACAACACATTAAAAAGATCACTCATCATGACTAGGTGAGATTTATCCCTGAGATGCAAGAATTCTTCAACATATGAAAATCTGTTAATGTGATGCTCCACATTAACAGAACATAAGACAAAAATCATATGATTATCTCAATAGAGGCAGAAAAAGCATTTGAAAAAATTCAATAACCTTTCATGCTAAACTCTCAACAAACTAAGAATAGAAGGATATTACCTTCAATGGTTTTCATATTTTAATATGAAAGATGATTTATGAAAAGTTCACCATCAGTATCATACTCGATGGTGAAAAACTGAAAGCCTTTTCTTTAAGAACAAAACAAGTATTTCTCCTCTTGCCACTTCTATTTAACATAGTACTGGAAGTCCTGTCTAAAGCCATTAGGAAAAAATATATATATAAATGACATCTAAGGAAGAAATAATATTATTGCTGTTTTAGATGACATGTTCATACCCTAAAGACTTCACACCCAGCAAAACTGTTAGAATTAATAAATTTATTCAGTAAAGTTGCAGGATACAAAATAACATACAAGAATCAGTTACTTTTCTATACACTAACAATGAACAATCAGAAAAAGAAATTAAGAAAATCCCATTTGTAATAGCATCAAAAATAATAAAGTACTTAGGAATAAACTTAAATAAGGAGCAGAAAGACTTATACCCTGAAAACTACAAAATATTGATGAAAGACATTAAAGAAGACACAAATAAATGAAAAGATACCCCATGTTCATGAATTAGAAGACTTAATATTGCTAAAATGCCATGCTACCCAATGTGTTCTACAGATTCAATGCAATTCCTATCAAAATCCCAATGTTATTTTTTATAGAAATTGAAAAAACAATCCTAAACTTTATGTGGAACCACAAAGGACCCCAAATAGCCAAAACAGTCTTTGGAAAAGAGAACAGAGCTGGAGACACCACACTTCTTGATTTTAAGATATATTACAAATCTAAGCAATTATAACAGTGTGATACTGGCATAAAGATAGACACACATAGACCTATGGAACAGAATGAGGGCCCAGAAATAAAACTGTGCACATGCAGTCAACTGATCTCTGACAAGAGTGCCAAGAACATACAACGGAGAAACGATAGTGTCTTCAACAAATGGTGTTGGAAAAACTGGATATCTGCCTGCAAAAGAATGAAACTGGACTTTTATACCATACGCAGAAAGCAACTCAAAATGGAAGAAAGTCTTACATGTAAGACCTGAAGCTGTAACAGCCTTAGAAGAAAACACAGGAGAAAGCTTCATGACATTGGTCTTGGCAATGATTTCTTGTATATAACATCAAGAGCACAGGCAACAAAAGGAAAAATAGACAAGTGGGACAACATCAAACTAAAAAGATTTTGCTCAGGAAAGAAAACGATCAAGAGAGTAAAGACTGGGAAGAAATATGGGCACACTGTATGAAATATGAAACTACTTCACAGAGCTTGCCAAATCTAATAAGAGAACATGTGGATGAGACCTGCGGCATCCTTCGCTGGGGATGATATATGTTACGTCCTGGTCAATGTACTAGTCAGAGTAGGTTTGTGTATATGTATGTATGGGGCTGAGAGTTATATTTGGAGGAATAAAAGGCCCAAATAGAGAAGGAAAAAAGCATAAGAGAGAAATCAAACCAGAGCAATTAAACTTTTTCTATTTCCAAGAGGTAATTGCCTAATACCAGTGAATTAAATTATAAAACTATAAAGAGTGAATTACATGCACTTATTAGGATGGCTAAAACCTGAAGGAGTAACACCAAATGCTGGCAGCCATGTAGAGAAAGAGTAACTCTCATTTATTGCTGGTGGGATTGCAAAATGGTACAGCCACTTTGGAAGACAGTGTGGCAAGTTCTCACAAAACTAAACATATTCTTATCATATGATCCAGCTATCACACTCCTTGATACTTACCCAAATGAGGTGAAAACTTATACCCATACAAAAACTTGCACGTAGATAATTATAGCAGCTTTATTCATAATTGCCAACACTTGGAAGCAGCCAAGATGTCCTTCAGTCAGCAAAATGGATAAACTTTGCTACAACCAGACAATGAAATATTATTTAGCACTAAAAAATGGGCTATGAAGTCGTGAAAAGATAGGGAGGAGCCTTAAATGCACATCACTAAGTGAAAGAAGACAATCTGGAAAGACTAAATACAGTCTGCTTCCAGCTATAAGAGATTCTGGAAAAGGTCAGACAGTAAAATGATCAGTGGTTGCCAGGGATGGGGTCGGGGAGAGACAGCACAGAGAACGTTTAGGGCCATGAAACTATTCTGCATGATACTATAACAGTGGATATATGTCGCCGTACATTTGCCAAAACCCATAGCATATAAAACACCAAGGGTGAACCCTAATGGAATGAGGTGTCAGTGAAAGGTCATCAATCATAACAAATGTTTGCTTCTGGCAGGGGATGTCAACGGTGAGGAGTTTGTGTCTGTGTGGGCCCGGGGGGTACAAGGGAAATCTCTGTACCTGCTACTCAGTTCTGCAGAGAATCTAAAGTCTATTTATATAGGTATACATGAGTGTTACAGAATGTTGAGAATAAGAGGTTAAATCATCAAATTTAAAGGAAAGAACAACATAATCAGAAAAAGGGAACGTCTTCAGATACAGCGACATAGAGAAGAAAGAAAGGATCAGGAACGTTCCCCCCCAAAGTGTTCCATAACCGATTGTTATCAAATATTTACTTTTGCCCTTTGAGGCCAAGTGCGTATTCGGCTGCAGCAGATCTTACGCTGCTGGATCGCTGTTGCTCACTGCCTCATCTCCTTTCACGCGCTTCTGCAGTTTTCCAAGTATTCGTCCTGCTTTTAGCTCAGCTTGTCTCATGTCTTTGTACTTGCATTGTCTCTATTCTCCAGCAGAAAAGAAATGGCAAGTGTAAACTCTGAACCCTGAAGATTCGGGGCACGTGGCCCCCAGGAATAAATGCTTCATGACAAAACACCCATTAACAAGTCTCCGGTCCAAAATCAGTTATAGCTTTAGGTCTCTTAACTCACAAAACAGTACAGAAAACTGACATCCCCTTGAACGACGGAAGTGTAAACCTTATTTATGCTGGAGGCTGCTGCTGTAGTCATCTCAAAGGAAAGATACATTTATTTTAACAGGCTATTCTTTTCAGAAAGCACTGAAATGCCAGCTGAACAGAGATCCACATAGGATGCTGTTCATGACAGACGTAGGGACCGACTTACTTCTCCTTTGCCTCATAAAATAAAGAAAATGAAGATCTGATATTCTACACTGCCTTAGAAAAGTTGCCAAATCCTGATATAAGATATGTAGGCGGGGTATGCTATGAGCTTGGCTAGGGATTATACTTGTTGTCTTCCTGTCAATGTGCTCCCTGTGCAGTTGGTATTTGTAGAATATTCCGTGCCATGGAGCACCCTCTGTTCTTACGCACTGCCTCTCACTGCCTTGGGACAGCACGTGCAGAAGGTCAAGAGGCAAGTTGAAACAAGGTGATGGCCATCGGCATCTGGTTGCTGTAGGACTTCTCTGATACTTCAGAGGCCAGCAGAGTAACTAACCCTGCGCCAGCCAGCTAATTCTAGGCTAAGGGAAGGATTGGCACAGCCAGTATGAATGCTCCAATTGAGAAGCTATGGCCTAAAGGACAGGGAGGAATAAGGTGTGGCTGAAGAAATATATGAAATCAGAAGAGGAAGTTTTCCAAAGGTGAAGGAAATCACAGCAAGTTGGCATGATGACGGGATGATTCAGGAGGAGGAAAATTACACAGGAGAGGGTGGAAAGTATGTTAAAGGCACATCCTTGAGAAGATGAAATACAGTGAGGTCTAGTGCATAAGCAGAGTGGTGACCCTTAGAGGAAAATTCATCTCTAGAAACAAGAAAAAAGGCAGGAAATATAATGGCCAGGTCATGGCTGGCTACATACCTTGTGCCCCAAGTGAAAAATGAAAATGCAGGGCTCTGGCCAAGGACAGAGAAGTCCATCTCCCCTTACCAGAAGCTGACGGCTCCAGCCCATGGTGAGGAAGCATAGTAGTCAGGGTTCTCCAGAGAGACAGACCCAGTAGGGTGTTTACATGTATGCATGCACATACATAGAATCATAAAGAGATTTATTTTAAGGGACGGGCTCACATGATTATGGAGTCTGATAAATTCAAAATCTGTAGAGTAACCCAGCTGAGAGGCTGAAGACCCCTAAACAGCCAATGTTTCAGTTCAAGTCTGAGATGGTTAATTTAAAGTGTCAACTCCACTGGGTTAGGGGATGCTTAGATAGCTGGTGGAACATACTTCTGGGTGTGTCTGTGAGGTGTCTCTGGAAGAGATTAGCATTTGAATCAGTCAACTGAGTAAACAAGATCGCCTTAGCCAATGTAGGCCAGTAGCATCCCACCTGCTGAGGACTGAATAGAATAAAAAGGAAGAGGAAGGTGAATTCTCCCTCTCTTCTCGAGCTGGGACCCATATCTTCTCCTGCCTGCAGACACTGGACGCCGGAGCTGATTCTTGGGCCTTCAGCCCCCTGGGTCTTCAGAACTGTGCTTTGGACCACCGTCTTTCATGGGGCTCCAGCAACATGGGACTTCTCAGCCTCCATAATCATGTGAGCCGATTCCCATAATAAATCTCCTCATATATCTTCATATATCCTATTTGTTCTGTTCCTCTGGAAAACCCTGACTAATACAAAGTCTGAAGCCCTTCTGCTGGCAGAACTCCCTCTTGCTTGGAGGAAGTCAGTCTTTTGTTCTCGTCAGGACTTCAACTGACAGAAACAGGCCCATCCACATTAAGGAAGGCAATCTACTTTACTCAAAGTCCACCCACTTAAATGTTAATCTCATCTAAAAACATTCTCACAGAAACATCCAGAATGATGTTTGACTGCACCATGGCCCAGCCAAGTTGACACGTAAATTAAACCATCATATGGGTGACTCCTAAGAGATCAGTCTCCCCGAGCCGTGCTCAGTCTTGGGATCAGGAATGGGATAGAGGGCTCCTGCTTGTTCACCTGCTGAAGGAGCTGCCAGACCAGCCATTGCCTCACTTTACCCCGAGATGTCACAGGTGTGAGCCCGGCCCTGACCCACATTGACCCAATGCCAGGTGTTCTGCCTGGAGTACAGGCTGATGGTGGATTGCAGACTGCCAGCTCAACACAACTTGCAGCCCTAGCTTGAGGATGGCAGCAGTGGTGGCAGCAGGATGATAGGAGAGCAGGAGGGGTAATGAGAGACTGGGGGCAGGACTGAGAGATCAGGAACCATTTGGAGGAGATAGAAAGGCCATGAGATTCAGGACCCAGGTTCTGAGCCCCTGAAGTGTGCTCAATTATCCTTTTGAAGTTGACTTACAAAACGCAAACTCAAAGATGAAAATTATTAAGAACTATGTCTTAAGACAGGTATCACAGAGCATGAAAGTCGCAGAGCAGGACCCTTCTGAGTGTGGGTCCCTGTGTGACTACACTGGCCCCACACCCATGAAGGATGTTCTTGCCCAGATGGAGACAGATGAGCAGATGTCTTAGTGGAGTTTGTGGAATTCTTCTGATTACTTTTATTTTCTCAATAAATTAAGGTTTTTGAATTAGAGGCAGAAGGGGGAAGAGATGGTGGTGGTTTCAGGAGAGAGAAGAAATTTCAAAATCATTTAGGGAGAGTAGAAGGAGAGAAAATAAACCAGGAGATGTGAATGGATTGCTGGGCAGCTCCAGGGCCCTACTTGAGTTTAAGTCATGAATTTAGAGAGAGATCAAGCAGTCCTGAGGTGTGATTCTTTCCAGCAACACTCAGATGTGTGGGTGCAGCAGGGAAGAGTTGGATTTAACTCGTGCTGGAATTTTTCCAAGAAGCATGATGAAGCATAAAAGGGTAAGGAAGTTGAGCTTGTAGGTGAGGAAGCCGTGAGGGTGTTGGAACACAGAAATAAATAAATAGATAAAAATTAGCTGAATAGATAAATAAATGAATAACTTAGTAAACTATTGCTTAGTAAGTTTCAAACATTTTGTGCCTGATAGATTTCTTTCATTATTTCGTTTAATTTTCAAAACATTATGTGATGTGATATTCACTTATTTTATCCAACAAATTTTTTTTGAGCACTATTCTGTGCCCAACACTTTTCTGTAGCTATGGCTTATCCATAGAGATGAAGTGTGCACCTACGGAGCAGGAAAATGAAAATAAACATAAACGCATGAACAGGATAATTTCAGGTCGTGGACAGTGCTTTGAAGGCAATAGAATTGGGTGAGAAAGCGGAGCTTGGCTGAGGTTGGAGAGGATATTCAATCAAGTAGTGAGAGAGAGTCTTTCTGAGATGATAACTGACTGAAGCAAGGAAAAGAAGGTGCACGCACACCACACACACATAAAGCTAATATGAGCAGAGGATCAAGAGGTAAGTCTTGCTGTACAAGAGCAGCTGTAAAGCAGTTAAGCAAGTGCATTCACAACTGAGTCTCAGTACAGTCTGTGTAAATGGAACTCCCTAGAGACGAGCAGGGCACAGCCTGCACACCAACACTAGAGCGAGAGCTCATCTGTTATAGAACCAAACTTACATCCACCTTCCCACATGCAGTATGGCCAATTTACTGACTCCAGGTTGTGGTGAAGGAAAGTGCAGCATTTATTGCAGGTGCCAAGCAAGGAGTCCAGGTAGCTAGTGCTTAAAAGGCCCCCAAATCCCTGAAGGTTTTCAGGGAAAGGTTTTAAACACAGGATAAGGAGTGGGGTTGTGGGGTGTGTGATCAGCTCGTGGAAGCTCTTCTGATTGGTTGGTGGTGAGGTAATCAGGAGTCAACATCATCAACCTTCTGGTTCCAATCAGTCTGGGGTCTACATGCTTGTGGGCAGCATGCAGTTAACTTCTTCCACTTGCTGGGGGTTTCAGTATCTGCAAAACAGCTCAGAGGACGTGGCTCAGAATATTATCTACAGCCCTTGAGGAGGAAGTAAAAGTCCTTGACTTTGTTTAATGGCTCAACTATTATTATTTTGTCTTGCTTGACTGTTTTCCTTTCTTTCTGCATTTTCTCACATCTCTGATTAAATTTACTCTTTGGAACTCAGGGAAGGCCTAGGAGGCTAAAGTTTTTCTACAGACAAGAGGCAGGCAGAGGACACTGGGGAATGGCAGGGTCTGTCCTGGGAAGACCCCATAGGATCCTGCTCGGTTACACATCCTCAGCTGACTTCTTTCTTCCAATTGAGAACACATGATTGGTACACATGTCAAAATCACTACAAAATATATATAATGACCATGAAATGCTGATTTCCAGTTCTCTAGGAATTTGAGAAAACCCTTAATCAAGTGAGGTTATGATAATTGCTTCTGCTTCTATCTAGTACCTATTTTCCTTCTTTTGTCGCTGAGCCCCACTGATCCTTGTGTGTGCTTTCCACATCTCTTCTCTCACACCTGTCTGTGCTTGAGTGCCATTTCCTTTTAGAGAAAGCTTACTTAAGTCTCTGCAGAAAATGACTGGTTTATAATCCTGCAACGACACACAGTTCATTTAAAGTACAGTCATTACCTATTGTATTGTTGGTGAGGCTTCCATTTTCTCCACTATGCTCTGCAAATACCTCTTGCCAGTCTTACAGGTGAGCTGTCTGCAAGCAACTCTGACTGGCTGGTTTTCTCTCTTCTAGTGCTTTCTACTCTTTGGCCAGATGCCCCAGTGTTCTCTGTTCGTTCTGTGCTGCTGCCATGAGAAGACATTTTATCCTCCCTTCCATTATGTCAAAGTTTGGCATAGGAGTAATTTTCTGATTGGGCTTGAATTGAAAAGGAATCTCTACTGGGAAAAACATAATAGTTACAATGTAATACAGTTTATATCCTAAATTATATCTTCTCATGGATTTTTCTGGCTAACCATTGAATGGCCATTTTATCGCAGAATGAACTAAGAATCAAAAGGTCTGGACTCCAGTTCTATTGCTGACACTTATTAGCAAGCTACTAAGCACTGTTGACTCTTATATCTTCTCTCTAAATAGGTATGGGTCTAGCTTAGAGTGTTACTCTGAACTCCAAAGAGAATGTAGGTGGAAATGATTTGTACATGAGAAAAATGCTTTATAGCCCTAAAGCATTATTGTGCAGATAATTTTTCTGTTTGCTTCCCTATACTACTTTTCTTTTAAGATTATAATTAAGATAGGTCATAAAAGGGTACAAGTGCAATGATATCTCTACATGAAGATAACATTATGGGTTGTTTAAATATAACAGTGTCAGATTCCAGGAAAAAGATTTTGTCCTGGGAAACTCACTCTCTGGGAGACAGGGTTAAAGATATTTACAGTAATTGTGAACATGAATCATGAGAAATTGAACTGCCTTAATGTACTAATGGCTTAAAAGCCTATTAAGTGACCAACACACAGACTTGCACATGGGAAGAACATTATGGCCTTATAAAGTACTGAGGCCACATCCTTGAAAAACACAAAACTGGAAGAGATCCTACTGTCCTTTTTTTCCCTATTTATTGGAGGTTCTCTGAACAAATTAATTCTAAAATTAAAAACTAAAATGAAAAATGGATATGAAGGAAGATATTTAAAGGGTCATGGATATGACAAGAGTTCAAGAAAAATAAAGAAGAAGAGTTGATTTTAGAAGCGAAATGACCCCTTTAAGTAAAATGAAACTCAGAACTCCCAACAGCTGGCATTGATTGGAGAATCAGCAGATCCTGAACCAAGGGGCACCAATTATGTCCTCTTGATTTTTGCCTTCTCTCTTTGGTTCTCTTTGATTCCACTGCCATGAATATGCTGGTTCCCAGAGCTTCCACTTAGCATACAAACACCTTTGCCATGATTCTCAGCCTAAATCTAAATCTGTGGAGCTTTTGTTTAAACTGACATCCGAGTTAAATTTGGAGTCTCAGAAGTAGCTACTCCCACCATGTTTCACATTCTTGACATCACTTGTTACAACCCAAGTACAGACTCCTAATATCTTCCCCAACTCATCTATTATTTCTACTCTGTCTGACAAATCATTTGTTTACATCCTGAGGCTTTTCATGGAATACTTCTTTTGCTGTCTAGAAAATTTTCCTTTCCAAGAATACCACTTTCCCTATAATCATCTCAAGTGGAAGCTCTTCCTCCTCTTAGAGTCAATACACCAAATATACCCAAGGACCAAAGAATGAATTTTTAGCCTGAGTGATATTAGAAGCCAGAGGGTTTTGGACGGAGAGGTGATATGACCTGTTGAATATTTGGGAAACACTCTGGATGTTGTAAGGGGGCAAGAGTGAAAGCACATGGAAGTTATGCCAATAATCTAATTGGTTGATAATGGTGTCTTGGACTGGAATGTTAATGATAGAGGCGATGAAAAGTGGTGAAACACTGAATATTTTTCAAAGTAAAGCTGTCAGTATTTGGTGTTGAATTGGATGAAGATGTGAGAGGAGTCAAGTATGTCTCCAAGTTTTTATGTGCATGTGTGTGTGCACATGTCTGTGTGAGTTCACGTTTAGCTGGGTGAAAGAGAGTGTCATTTATTGAGATGGGGAGGACTGGGGTGGAGGGGGATTATTTGGTAGGAGTGTTGGATAGAAATTCAAAGGTGTCACTTTGGATATTTAACTTTGAAATGCCAACTAGACATTCACATAAAAATGTCAAAAAGGCAGCTAAATTTTCAAGTCTGAAATTAAAGGGAGGGTTAGAGCTAAACACATAAATTCAGGACTTTTTTACTCAGATGGTGTAAAGCCATGAGATTGGAGATTATCCAGATAGTGAATAAATACATCTGGGGGGATTAGCAATGTAAGAACTGTACATACACATGGAGAGGGGATGTGATAAAATGACAAAGGAGACTGAGAAGGAGCTGTTGGTGAAGTAGGAAAACCAAGAGAGAATGGCACTTTGGGGACAAGAGAAAAACTTTCAAGCCAGAGGAAATAAGTAATGCTGACAGAGCTGTATGAAGATGGAATGATAGATATTTTCAGGAAATATTTTCTTGGATTTGAGGAGTGTTCTGTGCAAACAGCTCGTTTCTTGCATTTAATTGAGAATCTTTATAGAATCCTGTCATTGAAGAAAGTCACGTTTTCCCAGCTACCAAAGACCCCATGTTAGATGAAAATCTAAGTATAAATAATAGTCAGCAACAGTAGCAAAAGTGATAACATAACTGGAAATAAAATAAGAAGAGGACAGGACCTGAATGAAAACAATGTAAAAGCTTTACTGAGAAAGTTTATTTTGGGAAGAATAAGATCCCACCCCAAATTGTCTCTGTCCTATTTCTCAAACCCATGAAAAAATGATCTTGCATGGCAAGAGGGACTTTACAGATTTGATCATGCCAAGGATCTTGAGAAGGGGAGATTGTTCTGGATTATCCAGGCGGGCCCAGTGCAATCATAGAACCCTTAAGAGAGGAAGCCAGAGGAGTCAGTCAGAGAAGGAGGTATTATGATGGGAACAGAGGTCAGAGAGAAATGGGGCCACTTTGCAAGGAATGCAGGCAGCCTCTAGGAGCTGGTAAAAGGTCAGGACATGGTTTTCCCTCTAGTCTTGCAGAAGGAACACAGCCTTGCCAGTCCATTTTAGACTTATGACCTCAAGAACTGTAAAATAAATTTGTATTGGTTTAATCCACCATGTCTTTGGTAATGTGTTGCAACAACTATAGAAAAACAATACAGTGTATAGATTTTAAAAGATTTGAACCAATGGGAAGAAACCACTTATCATACATACATAGAGATAAATCTGTATAGCCTGGAAAGTTTCTTGAAGGACTCTTAATTGGGAAAGTAAGACTTGGAATAAGCTTAGGGAAGAACATTTTACTACATCTTTTATCCTACTGTGCTATTGGAATCTCTTTTTTAAAAATTAACTATACACATGTATTACTTTCTATATTTTTTTTTGGAAAATACACAGATCAGGTGAAATTAAGCCAATTCACTTTCAGTCACTGCAGAAGGTGATTTCTCTCACCATGGTCAGATTGCCTCTGTCACTGGGATGGACAAGAAAGCTTGAGCAAGAAAAATGTGAACAGCTGGTTTGTACTGATGCTCTTAAAGGTAAGCAGTCATGCCTTACACCTTGGCATAGAAATATACAGAACATAGAATCACAGAGAAAATAAAAGATCTAAGGTTTTCAAGCTTTTGTCAGGTATTCTGCATCCCAAATAATGAGGAATCATCAAATAATAGTGTTCCTTTACACTTAGAAATGGTAATGGCTTTGAAGCAAATTTCATATGCCTACCTCTTAGTATTAACTTTATCCTAGGGAAAAAAATAGAAATTGGGGGAAAAAGAGAGAATGGTATAAAGGTTTATGAATAATAGCTCAGTGGCTATGATAGAATTGGCGTTTTGGTAGAGACCTGCCGTTATTCAGTGTATCGTATTTGCCTGAATGATAAGTCAGTGATGTGGAAAGAGCATAAATGTGGTTGCTTAGCAAGCAACATGCTTTTGCTTAATGCAAATCACTATGATGTAACTCTTTTTTGTAAACCTTCAACATATCCATTTTATTAAAAAATGACACCACTGACCATGATCAAAGCAATAACTGTGTGTACAACTAAACATAAGAAGATTCAATCAACAAGGCTTTCCTATTTGGAGACAATAAAATCATTTACAAAACTAATATTTGCTTATTCTGATAGACGGCTGTTTCTTGCTTTTCTCAACCATAAATTATTCTGATTGCTGCACATTCACTATTAGGATAAACGTTGCCATCCTTTCTCAGCAGGCTACATATATATGACATATATCCATTGAAATAAATACATAACTGAAGAGTTGTCAGTTGAGTTTTATTCAGTGGCTTACTGAGGACTATAGCTCAGGAGACAGCCTCTCAGACAGCTCTGAAAAACTGCTCCCAAGAGGCAGGGAACGTGGTCAGTATATATAATATATATATATATATATATATGACTTTAGCCAGGGAATACGTGCAGTCAAACATATCTCAATAAAAGTTACTGCTAGTCACAAGGAACTGGTATTTCTGTTAATGATGTTAGTGCTTTTCTGGGTACAGGAAGGTGCAAGAATCTGGGTTCATTCATTTTTTTTTTCCCAAGGTATCTTTAACTTTCTAAGAGGCCGGTTTTTTTCCAAAGCACAGAGTGTCTTACCCTGGTTTTTGTCCTGAATTTTTTTCAGGGTGCACTGGTGGTAAGTGACTGCAATGCCAATGACTTTATCCTTGTAGAACTGGATGGTGAGCAACATTCTTTGTTTTACAATTTCCCCCTTTGGTCACAAATTTGACAGAAGTTTGGGAGGCACTTCATGACCATTTTCTCCCATGGTGCTAGCAAGGCTCATTCCTACATCAGGGGAGGATTTCATTGATTGGCCACTCAACGTGCTATTACTAGACATGGCCATGTTAATGGTAGCATAAAAATCTCTGGACCACCTGTCTTACTAGTTTGTTGTGGTCCAGGAGAAGATTCTCCCTTGTTGCTTCTTCCCATATCTAGAGTTAAACTATTACAACCATTTTAATCTTATACAGAACTAGATATTTCATCAACTGCTTCAAGCTGCTTAGTCATTATTTTTGTCATAGGCTCAGTTACATATTGGGCAATGCATGGAACAACAATCTTGCAGAATAAGGAGAATACAAGTAATAAAGGTAGTAGCATTAATAAAGTCATAGGTAAGAATTTAAGCCAAGACTTCCATTAGGTGCAACCCAGTATATCCTTGGTCATTTGACCCAGCCTGTTCCATGTTAATCCCTATCTTTAAGTGTAATGATATATTTCCCTTGTTCATAAGGCATCCAGTCTAATTTCCTGTGTTATTAGACTCATTATCCTTGGTATGATTTAACTGTACCCAACATAAGGGGGCCTTTTGTTTCTTTTACATATTTATTGGAGTATAATTGCTTTACAATGGTGTGTTAGTTTCTGCTTTTTAACAAAGTGAATCAGTTATACATATACATATGTTCCCATATCTCCTCCCTCTTGCATCTCCCTCCCTCCCGCCTTCCCTATCCCACCCCTCCAGGCACTCACAAAGCACCAAGCTGATCTCCCTGTGCTATGCGGCTGCTTCCCACTAGCTATCTACATTACGTATGGTAGTGTGTATATGTCCATGTCTCTCTCTCGCTTTGTCACAGATTACACTTCCCGCTCCCCATATCCTCAAGTCCATTCTCTAGTAGGTCTGTGTCTTTATTCCTGTAGCTCCTTTAAGCAGCGCTCTGAATCCCCTCTCCTCGCGCACCAGGAAACAAAGAGGTAAGAAAAAGTCTCTTGCCTCTTCGTCAGGTCCAGACTTTTCCCCGGACTCCCTCCCGGCAAGCCGTGGTTCACTAACCCCTGCAGGCTGTGTTCACGCCGCCAACCCCAGTCCTCTCCAGGCGCTCCGACCGAAGCCTGAGCCTCAGCTCCCAGCCCCGCCCGCCCCGGCGGGTGAGCAGACAAGCCTCTCGGGCTGGTGAGTGCCGGTCGGCCCTGATCCTCTGTGCGGGAATCGCCCTGCTTTGCCCTCCGCACCCCTGTTGCTGTGCTCTCCTCCGCGGTCCCAAAGCTCCCCCCCGCCGCCACCCGCAGTCCCCGCCCGCGAAGGGGCTCCTAGTGTGTGGAAACTTTTCCTCCTTCACAGCTCCCTCCCACTGGTGCAGGTCCCGTCCCTGTTCTTTTGTCTCTGTTTATTCTTTTTTCTTTTGCCCTACCCAGGTACGTGGGGTGGGGGGTGGGGTTTCTTGCCTTTTGGGAGGTCTGAGGTCTTCTGCCAGCGTTCAGTAGGTGTTCTGTAGGAGTTGTTCCACGTGTAGATGTATTTCTGGTGTATCTGTGGGGAGGAAGGTGATCTCCGCGTCTTACTCTTCCGCCATCTTCCCAAACTGTTTTTAAGGGGGCCTTTAAACTTAAATAACCATAACCTGGTATTACCCATATAAATCAATCCCCTAACTGAAGGATAGTCCCTCCTAATAATCAGGAGGTTATGGTTTTTGACTGAAATTTAGATCGTTGCTCTGATTGAGCTTGAGTACTTTTAAAGAAACTTTATATTTATGGCCAAGGTCAAAGCAAATATTATTGATTGACCAAGTGAGGGACTCCCATCTAGTAATATTAGTCACCCCCAAAGAATTGTACCTTCTTTCCTCAAGAATCAACTTCCTAAGGGCAATCCAATCAGCGCCTTGGAGTGGATCAATCCACCAAAGCAAACCAAAGTACTGCACATAGGTAATCATGCATAATCCCGAAAATTGGATTGATTTTTAAACTCTACATAGATTGTGCCCATTATAGAAAAACATTTAACATGAAAAAGTCCAAGAAATCAAGAAAACACTATAAATAATCATAAGGGGCAGGTCCAGCATCTTAGGATAGCTGTCGACTTCCAATGTCAGATTCTTCCCACCCTGGTGCTGGTGTTATTTCTTCTCTGTTTGAATGTTGTTTTAAGGTGAACTTGAAGTCAACAGTCCTCTCTATAAACCATTCCCGTTCAGGGCCCCCTTTTGAGTGGGAAATATAAATCCAAGAATCAGTTCCCTTCAGTTTTGCTGCCCATGAGCTAGTTTACAGTACCTGATAAGGGTCCTTCTATCTAGGTTGGAGAGAGTCCTTTAAATGATTTCTTTTCCAGTATGCATAATCTCCTGGTTTCATGTCCTGGGGCATCTGATCTTCATTCAAAAATAGATTACTGTGATAAGCTTCAGAACAAGCTTAGAATGTCCTTTTAATAATTCAATTAAACCTTACAATAATGCAACATAGTAACATGGAACCATCTGGGAAGGGAGTCTCAGGCAGTAAATACAAAACCTCAAAGACCATTAGCAACACTAGAATTTAATATCCACTGGAACATATTTTTTTTTCCTCTAAAATTACCCTCATTTCTACCAACTATAGCCAAATTGAGACTAATTTGCTTGCAAAATAAGTCTGGTTTCAATAAACTTGGCCTGATTGTTTACATAGTGTAGATATGATCACATAGGCCCTTTCAAATTGTTTTGCTGTAACTTTTCACAAGGAATCTCAGGCTGAACTTTTAAAAGACCTCTTAAGGCCCAAAAAAGTCACACCAAGTAGTTGCCATCAGATTCACCTGTAATACCTATAAATTTGGGTAAATTCTTCTCTTCTTGAGGTTCAAAATATCTTGAGGTTCCTGTACCTGCCAGAAAGTGGCCTTCTTTATTCACCTGATAATGTTACTGGGAACCCCGTAACAAGGTACCAGGATGTTTTTCCAATGAGCATTCTGGGTCCATAAAGTCCACCTTAGTTCTTTAAAGCTGTCTGCTCGTATCTGAGTCTATGCATATTCTCAATATTGATATTCCAGTCAAAGCCATGGTAATGTAACCAATGTTTCCAATTATGTTTTGTATAAGGAGAACAGATTCTTTTGAATTTATGCAAATATATATATTGCCATGAAAATAAGAATACTCACGAAGAGTTTCCAAATTCTGGAGGGATCAGGTAGAGAGAAAAGGTAAATGTTTCAATTCTGCTTACAAAGGCACAATTTACCAAAATGCTGTAAGTCATTGATAGCTTAAGGGGAAATGTTTCCCTAAGTCTGGAAAACAAAGATTAAAAACCAGTAGTGTTTTAGACAAAAAGTCATAAAAAATGTCATTCACCCCTATGCAACTAATTCTTGTTGATCTTGATCTTCTGTTAACTGTTTTACAAAGCTATCAGATTTCCAATTAGAATTTTGCAATTTTTTTACCCAGCTCAGTGGCATGATCTGAAAGTTATCAGAAATCTGTACTTGTCATAAAGTCCCTTCTATGAAACTTCTTGAAGATGAAGCACATTTTATAAAAGCATCAGAGTAAAATAATAACTGTCTATAAATAACAAATAACTAGAAAGGTACAGCTAAAGACCTAGTTACAATGCAATTGTCAAAGAAGTTTGGTTATTTAGTGACATAAAATATTTTAAAATAATAACTAGAATTATGACTGATAACATACCAGGACATATTCAAATTTTAGAAATTTCATATAATTTTCAAAACATTTATATTAATAACATTTACCCATACAATATAAACTAATAAGGTTTATTACCACTCATTTAACAATGCTTCACATGTAATTTAACATACCAGATAAGCCTAATTAGTCTAGTATGTCTCTTCGAGATATTTCAGGCCCTCTGAAACATCTCAAAGTTCCCCAGAGGTCAATAGAACTTTATTTAGAATTTGATTTGAAGAAGTTCATCAGAGATTCAAAAGGGTTTAAAAAACTTGGTCAAAGGATCCATAGGTCACTGTGAAGCAATACTATTCACGTAACCAAGTCACAATAAAATATTTCAAAGGAAAATGCAGAAAGTTACAACAGGTTACTTAAAAGATAAAGACACTTTACAATCTGTTATCAAAAGCAGATCAAAATTCCCATAAAACTTTGCCCACTTAACAGAGAAAAGCAAATTCCATTTTTGCACCAGCTTACTTTTAATATTAAAATTCATTCACTCAATTAAATTCATTCCAGTCTTTGCCCATCCTGAGTGTGGTGCTTCAAAGACAAAGGACAACGCTGCCTGAAAAACTTGCAGCATTACACCCCCTACCAGGCTCTTACTTGCCCTCCCTGCCATGTTGCCATAGTTATGAAATTCCTGAGCCCACCTGGGCAATGCCTACCTGGGGAGGGGACCTATCCCAAATAAGGAAAGACATCTGCCCAGTCCCACTCCCACCCTATAGAAGGAAGGTATATGTGCCTTGACCAATCAGTAAACGAAATTTTCACCTCGGACCATTCCTTTGTTTTCTGGCTATAAAAACTGATCAATAGCACATGTTCGGGCTCGACTCTCTCACACTACAAGGAAGTCAGCCTGCTGTTCTGGCGGCGACCCTTCCCTCTAATAAATTCTATCTTCTTTACACTCCGCTTTAGGTCTGGAAATTCTTTTCCAACTGGCGTTTGGACCACTGATCACATAAAAAACTCTTTCCTCAGGGTTTCATTTCCACAAATATTCTATAACTTCCTTTTTTACCTTCAGATTTTGTTCTATGCTTTCTCTCTCTCTTTTAAACTCTCTTTAGGATAAATTTATTTTCTTTTCCCTTAACAAAATGCATTTCCATTCCTTACACCTTCTTTTTTCTTGCATAAAAGATATTTTCCTTATTAATTTCAGTAGTTTTAATTTTAATTACATATACTACTTAGAATTCTCAACTCTCAAAAAATCTTAATTTCTAGTGAAAACTAAGTAAGCCGTTACAAACTGTCTTTTACTTTAGCATTCTGTAGATTGGCAAACTTATAAATACATTTGTGTAATTCCTAAAAATGTGTGCTTTCTTATAGAAAATGTCTCACTGTGGCACCAAACATATTTATTAATAGTCTTCAATATCTTTAACTTCTCTGTACAAGAAAATCTATGTTCAGTAATTAATGTTTTGGTATATTATTTTATTTGTGAATGATCTAGATAGTCAATAAACTTCCATCATTTAACTTAATTTAGAAAAACTCTAAAGTTTCAAGTTAAAAAAGTATGGAGAAACTATTTTTAAGTAGACATACCATAAAACATAATTATCCTAGAGTTCACCTAAAAGCTCTTATTTCATTTACATTTAATTTACTTACGAAAATTTTGTCATATCAAGCTACTTTTTTGCTGACAAATTTTGTAACAGAGATAACATGAACTTATTTGACTTTTATTAAACCTAAGTACAATGAAAGTATTATACTTAATGTTGATGACCCTAAAAACATGTCTGTACTAATTAAACCAAACTTTAACACTGAATATTAATTTAATACTATTTCCCAGATCATGTGAACCTGAAATCATTAGGGTTATTTTCTTTTATATTTTCTGAGAATTTATATAAGTGCTTAATTTCCTTTAAGCCAATTAAATATATTTATTCATTGTAAATAATTTACAAATTAATTTTGGCAATGTCATCTGAAGGTAGCAACATATATTTACAGTGTTCATACATAGACACACATATATCCAGATAGACTCAGAGATCTCATAGTTTCAGTTTAAAACTTAATCATGAATCAGGTATTAAAATATAAAACTCACTGGTTTATAAATACCAGTTGGAATAAATTAAGTTTATGCTGGAACTTTAAAGGGCCTCTTTCTCTTTTTTTTTTTTTGTTAGTCTCAGGAATTGGTCTAGATAAGAGTTCTCTGACCTAGTAGAACATTTACATCTCAAAGGCACAGGCAGAGAGATGCAAACTGCTCCTAGAGGGACTTTTGTTCCCTTAGGATCAGAATTTTGAAAAGATGTTTTGTCAAGCTGGCTTTCTCTAACTGCAAATGCAAAACCCAGTTTTGGAATGTCAAAAGATCCCTATCTTGGCCATTTCAGGGTGAGATTTCTTTAGTCCCCAATTAAATAAGTACTTGCAAGTATGAGTTTGTATGTACATAAATCCAGCAGGGGTATTAGCTGGCGGTTATTTGGTGCCTCTTCTTCTTCTGTTTTGATGGCTTTGTTTCCCATTTCAGGGTCAGTTTTTTGGCATAAAATTAATATTGAAAACTGTGTGGTGGGCTGGTGAGCTGCTTGTGAGCTTACTTCCTCTAGGTGGCACCCTAGAGTCGTTTCGGCTCTTCCAGGTGTCTCAGTTTCTCGGTCTGGCAGTCTAAAACTGCTGTGGGTGCTGGGAGGACTGGATGGCCAATCCTTATGTGTGCATCCCCAGATGAGCGAATTTTTTAATTAATGCGTGGGTTTCCCTATAAGACTGCTGCACAGTATGAGGACTCACTTCCACTACTCCTGTAAGTGAAATGCCCACGGTCGCGAGACCCCTCCACAAGACCACCAGAGACAAGAGCCAAAGCCAAACGGCAAGGGTCATTTATTGCAGGTTCGAACCTGGACCTCCGCGCACTCGTTGCCGGTGACGCAAAGAGGTCCCGATGGAGTTTAGTACAGCTCTTTTATAGACAGGTACAAACAAGCTCGGGACCTTCTGCGGGGCTTTCCAGGGGTGGGGAGTACTGATTGGCTAACTTTTAAACAAAGACACTAGTCACTGATTGGTTAACTTTTAAACAAAGACACTAGTCACCGTCTGATTGGTTGGATGGTTGCAAAAGGGGGTTCAGCAAGCATAGTTACAGAAGCGAGAGCGGCTGGTTAAGTTTCGGTTTCCTGAGGCTTTGTTTTTCAATTAGGAATACTTAAGATGGGGCCATAGTTACAAACAGTACAAACAGGAAGATCGATGCAATCCTAGCAGTGCTACGGCCTAATGGCAGGGCATCAATTCAGTCCTATTTCTACCAAAGTAGAACATAGCCCTTCATAAGTTTCTCAGTTGCCCGAGAAAGTTGTAGCTGGTTGGAAGGAGTTGTATCCCTTACCTTCAGAGCTGAAAGCTCTCATATGGCGTCTTCACTTTTATTCTGACAAAACCCTGTTACAATAGCCAATTCGAGGAAAGACGTCAGGTCAGCCTTTTACGTAATTACCCAGTCCAAACGTCCTCAGTGTCTTTTAACTGAGCAAAGTCTTTCCAGTGCTTTTCATCTGGGGAATCCAGGTGCCTCTTCTTAAACTTAAGTTCAAGGAAAACCTACTCCTCATAGAGAGAAGTTTAACAACCATTGAATAAAACTAAGGATCGTCAACCAAGACGGGAGATCCAAGACCAGGAGAGACTCACCCAACTTCGTCTGGATTCACCAAGGTGATGGACGGGCACAAGGGCCCTTGCTGGTACCAAGGCTCCGAATCTTTGTAGAGTTCAGGCAAAAGAGAGAAGGATGCTCTTCACGTCACTAGAACTGTCAGCTGAAGGAAATGCACAACTTAAGAGCTGTGAGTTGAGTTTCCTTTAGGGTCTTACTGAGGACTCTAGCCAGGGAGACAGCTTCCCAGATAGCCCAGAGGATCTGCTCCCAAGAGGTAGGGAAGCGACCAGCCTGTATATGGTTTTGCTTAGGGAATACATGCAAACACATCTTAGTAAAAGTTACTGCTAGTCAAAGGATCAGATATCTCAGTTAATTATGTTAGTGCTTTTCTATGTATAGGAAAATGCAAGAATCTGGGTTCATTAATTTTTTTTCCTGAGATATTTCTAACTATCTAAAGGGTTGTTTTTTTCCAAGGCACAGAGGGCCTTATCCCGGTTTACATCCTGAATTCATTTCAGGGTGCATTTTTTGTCAGTGACTGCAGTGGCTAATGATTTAATCCTTGTAGAACCAGATGGTGAACAACATTCTTTGTTTTACACATACTTTGCTGTTGCAGGCCCATGTTTTCCTCTGGTTACCTCACTTTGGTTCCATATCAAATTATATAGGATGGTGCAAGACTTCAAGTTTATTTGAGGACATTAAAAATTTATAACAATTCATCAACCTGTATTCTCTAATCACCATTTCTTACAAAATTCAAAGACTAACAATAGTTCTAATAAACAAACATAATTTTAGCATTTTACCCTTACACATTAACCTTTTATTCTGAACAAAGAAGTTTCATGATATTTTATAAAATTGACCTAAAAGACTAGACACACTTATTTTTAAACATGGAGAATTCACTTGAATCAAAAGTACTGTGTGCTTCACTACCCTTTCACAGAATTTAAATATAAAAAATACGCTTTTTGGAAACATGATGTATTTATCACAACCAAAGAATATCTTCTTTTTTTTCCCTATTGACATTAATCTTTATATTTCCAAAAGTTTTCATTTAAAGATAGGAATTTTAAAAGCTATGAAATAGCATTTAAGTGTTATTAGATAATAATAGAATTTAGGAATGCAAATTCAGAAGATAAATATTGCATAAAGATAGTGTTCTGGGTCCTTAAAAGAATGCATTTTCTTCTCTTTCTACAGTGCTATTCCAAAAGGAAATACATAATTAAATTGGTGCTATGCTCACTTGGCCGGGGTTTTTCCATAATATTCATTTTTCTTTATGAATTTGAGTTATCAAAATTTTTCAAAAAAAGGCCCTTAGTTCTTTGCCTGTAATTGATGTGCTGCCACCAGGAGGACTGAAGCTGTGCCTTCACTGTAATCCACTGACAGCACCACCATAAGAATTTTATGTGCTTCCCACTCAAGAATATTAATAAGCAAAAAATAAAGCATATAACAGTACCCAAATATATCATTTTTTCATAAAACAATACTAAAATATGGAAGTTTCTAAACACACATGATTTCTAATTTAGTATTTTTCTCAATATTACCAATCTTTGCTAATATAATATTAAATTTTCCAGGCAGAAATAAATCTTACTAATGCAGCATTCTGCAAAGGGTGATATTGTCTTGTTCTGCCCCCTTTAAACAAACACGATTGACTGCAACAGCCATTGACATGTGTCCCTGTCTCTGTATTTATGAGATGAGAACCCTATGCTGTGTAGAGTATAATTCACAAGCATAATTGAATATCAGACAATACAGAGTGGGGCTGACATTATCTAGAATTCTCCACACTAAGCAAATGATAAAAACTCTAAGATATAATGACTTTCATTCTGGCCTACCTTTATTTTCTGTTTTGTTCTCATTTTGGCTGATTCCTAGTTTCTGGGTATAACCTGTTCTTTTGGTGGTTCTCAGAAGAAATTGGGAAACTCCAATTTAAATGGAGAGCAGGTGTTACAGTGACCTAGGCACATTCAATAAGCTTTCTGGGACTGAGAGTTCTGTCCTTCAATGTGAAAAGGAGAGAAAAAAAAGTCTTGCCACAAAGCTCCAAATATGTGATCTTGAATGAAGCATAACCATTTCCTTTCTTCAGTCAGAAAGACACATTGAAGCTACTTTTTTTTTTTTAAGAAAGAAAATGGAAAATTTTATTCAAGCAAAATTTGAGGATTTTATAAAACCCGGGAGGAGCATCTCAGAAAGCTCTGAGAACAATTCTGTCCATTAGAAGTCAAGGCACAGGTATATGAGTTGAGACAAGAGAGCTGTACATTTAATGACGTATTATTGACGGTTTACACAATCCAGATCTGAGCGTCATCATGGCGGTGGGTCATGTGGCCTCTTACAAGATAAAGACGGAATGTTATCTTTTAAGGAATTGCCTTGTTGATGCTAGGAGAATGCTGCTTTTTTTCATTGAGCAGTTATTTCTGCTGCTGGGGGAGGTTTGCTTGATGCCTAATGCAGATACACAATGCACAGTAGTGGTGAGAGAGGAGGCCCAAGGGCAGAGGAAATATTTTATGTTTACATTTTTCTTGTCTTGCCGTAAAATATGAATTTTATTTCACAGTTGCATTTCCTTGATGATATATGATGTGGAACATCTTTTTATGTGCTTATTTGCCATCTGTATACCTTCATTGCTGAGGTGTCTGTTAAATTCCTTGTTCTTTTTATATGTTGGATAACAGTCCTTTATCAGATGGCATTGAAGCTACTTGACCTTTATTTTAACTTTAGATCTTTGTCTTGACTTTTAGTAAAATGTTTCCCATCTATATCATTTTATTAAATGCAAAATTTTGTTATGCCTCAGTCTTTTTATAAAAGAAAATAGCCATATTGATATTTATTAACGAATTCATTTACGCATTCTATCAACAAACATTTATTTAATGTCTACTACACGAAAGTATTGTGCTAGACACTAGGGATATAGAGGATAAGGCTGACCTGATTCCTTTTCTCATAGAGCTTTTTATTCTAATTATTTACAGACATGAAACAACTCTGCTTTGCCAGCCTCAGTGATTCTCTCTGCTAGAGATTGCCTTCAGCACTTGAGATGCCAAATCTTAACAACCAGGGGGGAAAAGAAATCCCCTTTTTTCTCTTAGCATTACTCTTTGTTAAAAGGCTCCCAAAGTAGTGTTGCTTGGGTCCCCAAGTGTCATACAGATACTTCAGTACAGGTAGTCTTCTCTTTGCATGGTTCTGTTACATGCAAATTTCAGTTCTCATAATTTAATTAAGTAATAGTAGTTCCCCAAAAGCACAGTTCAAATATCAGTTACCAGGGTATATTAACTTTGAGTAATGGCATGAAATACAAACTTCACTGCCAGCTCTTCAGTCCACAAATTGCTATGTAGATAGCAGATGTGCATCATGGTTAGCAATTGTGGTGGATCAGTCCCATCACTTCTTTCAAAGTCTGTGGGTGTTGGGTCACTGCATGTCTGTTATTCCCTTGGTGCTCAGACAGCAAAGCATGTAGTTGTGTTGCCTCCTTGCCTCATAGTGATAAAGCTACCTGACAGTTTACAAAAGTGGATAATTAAAAGAGGAAATTAGCTAATATAAGAAGAAACAGCTAATTACGGGAATGTTAACACTCCTGCTGTTTGAGGAGCTCTAGGTACGTAGCCAGTGGGACTGATGAGGGTGAACTTCCTAACAAAAAAAGAAGAAAATGGTTGTGAGGAAAATTACCAGGGAAAGTGATGCTAACAACAAAATTCACAGTAAAGAAACTCTCAGAGCTATCTCATGACATTGAAAGCACTAAGGATAAAACATTGAAGTGGATCCATACGTAGAAAGAAATATGAAAACTAGCAAATCACGGAAAAGTAAATGCCTACTTTGTGTCATTATACAATAAGAAGTTATAAAACAAGTAGGAGGCATCACTTTTCGAGCTACTCTGGATAAGTTTTTCCGAAGAAATGAAACATGTTCATTCTCAATGTTTCTAATGCTTTACATTTCAGTGTACCAAATATATAAATAAGTAAATAATCATTGGCTTTACTATTTTTTATTTTTTTACATTTTTATAACCAATGGTAAAAAAAATCTTTGATATTTTAACAAAAATGTTTAAAGATCACAGAACAATTGTTATTTTTACCATTAATTTAAGAGAATTCTTTGCATGATTTCAGCTTGAAGTTTTTTATGGGCCTGCACTACAGAGAAGTGCAAAGCAGCATCTATCTGTATATATTACATCCCACTCTCTTCATAGGACCCATAATGCATGTGGGGATTTATCCAAGAGTGGTTTAAGTACTGACTGTCAGACTCAGAGCTCATATTCTTCTCCAATGACTAAGCACCAACAATGCTTCTCAGCTCTTCTGCAAAGATACTTTCGTTGGACAATCTCACACTTTGGTAGGTATGACAAAATATGCCTGAAATGTGGAAGGACATACAGTTTAAATTATTTTTCCAGGCAATGCCTCAGCTCCTGTATAGACATAGCAGACGATTCTGATAGGCTTATCTCAGCAGGGTCTACACATTTCCAGTCATGACGAAATCCACAGTGGTGGACACTGCCCATCTGAGACTGTGCCTGTTCCGTAAGAAAAATGAACATAAAAGAAAAAAATATTGAAATAACATAAAGGTGTGTTGGAATCCCAGTGATCATTGCAGAAGTATTCCAATAATATTTATTTTGAGAAGAGTAGAAATATATATTTATTTTAGGACTTAGGGAAAAATGATCTTGATTTTTTTAATGTAGTATAATTAAATAGAACATATTATCTCTTAGAAAGAGATAGTCTTTTCATATTTTCTCATGAGTCGAATACAAATTTGTATCACACTGAATATTTTTTATCTTCTCAGTCACCACTTGAATAAAGTTTATTTCTCATCATTTCCCAATGCCAAACCACTGGAAAAAAAAGAGAAACTGTAATATCTTTTTATCTACTTTTTGGGGGGTTTATCCTTCATAAAATGGAGGAAAATCGATGTCTTTCTCTTCTCTAGCTAAAATATATTCACGTAATTCAACTTTTGACATTTCCAGAGATATAGCATTAGTCACTGCTTGACTGAGTCCCATTTGCTTGATTTTGAATATGTATCTGGGTATGCAGCCTTGAAAAAGATTACATACAAAACAATTTCCAATTGCGATTTGATAATGGAGGTCACATATTTTAAATTATGAGTTTTGTGGCTCATTGCTATAGTTTGAGAGGCTTGGAAATGAGTTGTGCCAGTTGATGGTTGTGTAAGTGGATAAACAAGGCTGGATGAGCTCGGCAGAGCGCCAAATCACCAGGGAAAGGATAACAAAAACAGCTTCAACCATCCAGCTCCTATTTAGCAGCTAGAAAGAGCATAAGACCTCAGGTTCACTCTCATTTAATACGGGCTACGTCTTTTATAGCAAATATTCTTTACCTTTCATCATAGGTAACAAAACGTGAATCCAAATATATGAGCTGTCCTTTAGATCGTCTTTTTAATGCTAATACTCTTCCAGAACTGAAGAGTAGAAAAGATTTTGGATTAAACTGTGAAACAGCAGCTGAAGCACATCAGCTGAAAACAATATGTTGAAAATTCGGAGGCAATATGCAGATTAAATAACTTTGCTATTTTTAACCAAAATTAAGATAAATTAAAATAAAAATCTTTGTTTAGCCAAATTCATAAAATTCTGCAACTCCCTTTGTCAACAACAGTATATAACTTAAATTAGAGGAAGGACTTTGGGACTAGGGAACAAGGAGAAGATGCAAAATCTAGTCTCACTTTTGCCACTAATTAGAATTCTTGGAAATGAAACCAAGTCCCCGCCAAACCAAGTTCCCCTGCCAAGTTTATAGTTAACCTCTCTCTTCAAAACTTTATTCCCTTTCTTGTCCCCTCTCACCTCAGTCCTGTGCTAACTGACCACCAATCAACCAGAGTCAGATGACAACAGTTGCTCTTGTCCATAACATCATTAATGTACTAAAATTGCTGCTGGAGATATCACCATTAATGTACAAACTCAGGCTGTTTCTCCAGGACAAGATGAACACAGGTCACAGGGTCATGGACCAACAGACCAGAGACTCATAAAACGTAGGCATCCTGATTCCTGAAACTACAATTAAGAAATGTCACCGACATGTCACAAGATGATGATTAATCCCAGCTTCTTCCCCTTTAAAACACCCTCAAGTCAAAGACCAAGTGGGAGTGGATCTGAGGCTTGTCTCCCACACCCTTGCTTGGTGTCCTGCAATGAACCCTTATTTTGCTGAAAAATCCAGCTGCCGGCATTTGGCTTTCTGCACTGCAGGCACACGAGGCCTTGTACTCAGTTACAAAAGGAAAAAAGAAAAAGGAATTATCTTTCAGTGAGGATTTACTCCGAGTCAGGAAGTCAGACTTTTGGTTCATGCATCTCCTTTAGTTCTCTCAATAATCCTGTGAGAAGGGAATCTTTATCTTTATGTTACAATGATCAAGCAAAAACGCAGGACTTCCCATAGCAAGCAGGCAGCTAGTAAGGGGCAAACCCAAAATTAAAACTCAGATTCGTTACACTCTAAAATCTGTGCCCTTCCCAATAGGCTAAATCTCATTTCCTCTCAAATAATCTAAAATATAATGTGCCATGAAATCGGTTTCAAATATAAATCAAATTTGAAATTTCTTTTGGCTTTTGAGAGCTCCCAAATCCCACTCATGCTCTTCCTACCACATTATGCTGTCAGCGATATTTTATAATCTTAGTTATATTTAAATCATTGCATTTCATATTTTAATTTTTACCCTAAGTAAAAAAAGGGCATCAATATTTGCCTCTGAGTAGTAAAAAAGTCAATTGAAATAATGAGCATAAAAGTGTTTCAAAGATATAAAGATAGTAGACAAACTGAGGTCATGATTATGCTTCCATTATGGAACAACAAAAAATTTGCTTTCCAAACTTAAAAATACCTTAGAAGCATGTACGGCAATATCCTTTATTCTATACCAAGAAAAACCATTAAAAAGACCATATTTATATGGTAAGAAACAGGAATTCATCTGCTGAGAGTGTAAGGGAAAATACAAATCAAAAATAAGAGGCTTAAAAAAAAATAGGAGACAATTCTCCCTGATGAAAATAAGAAAAGAACCCTTCCCTCACAAAACATTTACTTTAGAAAACCTGCAACTGTGAGTTCTTTCTCTGTCCCTTTGAAATAAATGTGAATCTCTTTAAAGCTAAATAAGCCTCTCGCCAGCTTTATGGCCCAGAAGTGTCTTTCCTAAGGACTAGGAAACATCTCTTTGAAATGTAATCACTCAAGGAGAGAGAGCCCCTATCTCCTGTGTCTGAGGGAGGGAGGAGCCCCAGTTCAGCACTAGCACTTTTTGCTCCCAATTGCAAAACTACACCCTGTCACAAAAATATGAGACCTTTTTGGGATAAAGCCAATTAGATAGCATAGATGGTCCCCCAACTACCAAGTGAATTTAGGGTGAACTATGAGAAATCAAATGCCTTTACTTGAAGACTAATTATTGTTTATTTAGAGAACGTGTGTGTAGTGAGTTGTATCTCCTTCACTACACAAAAAGTGAGATTTCATTCTATGTGATCCGTTAGCTGATTTCCTGTGATATTTCTCACATTCTTAATGTTTATTCAATAATAAAATTGTTTTCTTTCTTTTATGGAGAGATTTTCTGAATTGGGAAGAGATTTTGTTATTAATTATATTGCCCAATGAGAGAAAATACATCTTCAGAGAATCAGAAGTCCTTAGAAAAACTGAGTCTTGAATGCAGTCAGAAAATGGGAAATACTAGGATAAAAGCAGTGACCATTTATTTCATCAGAGGACATTTGAAAAGGTATATGTGAATGGCTGGTAAGAGGAACCCACACTGAATTTTTTTTTTTGGTATTAGGTGTGCTTCACGCCCTTTCAGAAGAACACCAGTTAGTCCAATTTTCTATAAAAGATTTGATGAAATAAAATTCATATTTTATGCTAAGACTCTTGCCACGGCTGTTGCCCTATCCTACCCCTGCCCCTCCCTCGAATGGAAGGTCAATTATTCTTATCTAAGTTTGAGGAGGAAGCAGCAAAGAGAAGAAAAACAAGAACTGGTTAGAACCAACTCGGCCCAAGATGGCAGAAGGTCTGACTTCCAGTGGACCCTGAGCCTCATTACATGCTCACTGTAATACATTACCTGCTAAATGACACACCCACCAGTGCCATGACAGTTGACGATTGCCATGATGAAACTGAGCAGGACCCGGTGGGGCTCCTGGGCACAAAAGACTTTCTGGGTCCCCTGTTTCTTTTTTGTAAGGAAATGAGCTTCATTCAGCCTCAATGACCTTCCCTGAGTTCCCCAGGGCAGATCGAACAGTTACTAATCAGGGAAGGGAGGGGATGCAGAGACTAGGGGGAAGCAGCCACGAAACAATAGTGCAGCCTTGGGGCAGGGTCCTGGTCCCTGCTCAAGGGATATACACAACAGTATCTTTGAGCTGTTTTGCAGATAACTGAAACTCCCACCAGGTGGGAGAAGTTAACTGTATGGTGCCCACAAGCACGTAGACCCCAGACCTGTTGGAACCAGGTTAATGATGCTGACTCCCAATTACCTCACCACCAACCAATCAGAAGGATGTCCACGAGCTGACCACGCCCTGCTCCTCGAACACTATAAGACTCCTCACTACCCCGTCCAGGTCAGGATACACAGTTTTTCAGGGCACAGGCTCACTGTGTCCCCCTTTGCCTGGCAAAGCAATAAAGTTATCCTTTTCTACTTCACCCAAAACTCTGTCTCCGAGATTCAACTCAGTACCGGTGTACAGATGCTGAATTTCGGCTACTATGACAAGAACCAGAAAAGCCCATAGAAGGACTGAAAAGGAGTATTGCATGCGTTCTGGGTCCACACCACAGCCTTGTTCTAGATAACTCATGAATATTCCTACCACTCTTTCCTATTCCCTCCCTTTTACCTCAGTCCTCTTATATATTTGGTGTCTCCACCTGAACTGGGCTGTGAACTAGGTTCCTGCTTCTCCATTCTTTGGCTGTGGAATAAAGCTTGTGCTGTTCTAGTCTCAGCACCAGTTTCATTACTGGCTGTGTGAATCTGAGCAGAAAGAGAACTTCCCTCTCTGAGACAAAGGATCTCTGTCCAGGCTAGGAACCCAGTAGGTCCAATTCGGTAACAAGACAAGAAATATTTAAACAAAAATTTTTTCTTTGCTCTTTCGTGCCTCCTTCCTCCCCTTTAGTGTGTATTGAGCACCTGCATTAACCAGACCTCCTTAGGAGATAACCTTCCTTCCTAATCTTGTAGGAGCCACGATGACCCATGACCCACTCACTTTGTAGATCTGGATGTGTAAACTGTCAATAATACATCATTTACTGTACAGCCCTCTGTCTCAAAAAACTTATATAACTGTGCTTTAACTTCTAATGGGTGCCACAGTTCTCAGAGCTTTCTGAGAGGCTCTTCCCAGATTATAATCCTTAATTTGGCTGGAATTTAAAATTTTCCATTTTTTTTCTTAGATTGATTGATTTTTTCGTTGATAGATTTGAATTGCATTAATAGATGTATTGGGTATGGGAATGTGAAGGGTTACATATTTAAGTACAAAACAGGGAAGAAAAGTGGTGGTTGGCAGAGATACTAAACTAAGGCAGTGTTCACCATTATTCTCTTGTTGGGAACGAACAACATCCAGCCCTTAGGATGTTCTGGGGGAAGAAGTTTTGGAGACGGCACGCCCTGTTTTAAATGTTCACAACATCCATGAGCTTATTTAAAGTTCTGAGATAACTTACAGTTAAGAAATCTGTCTCACTTTATTTGATCTAATTTTCTCTAAATATATTTGACCTTTTGTAATCAGATAGATTAGGGGGTCCCTGGAGGAAGATGACCAGGCATGACTTTCTTGACACAAGAAAAGCCATTTTGACTTAAAAGCCATTTTGTGAGCTAAGCCTGGTCTCAATGCTTGCCCTTGGACACGTCTCAGTAATTAATGATCTTGAGGGAACAAAAGAATGCAGGAATAAATGACTGTTACCAGGCAAGAGAAGTGACAACAGCAAAGATAATACATCAGTTGTAAGACTCTCAGTTCTGTTTCAGTGGCAAAGATTAGCCCAAAGCACTTTCTTGAGCTGTTTTGCAAAATTCAAACCCCTTTGAGCACTCAACCACCAGATGGACTAGAACCTAAGGGATGCTGCTGCCCGCATCAATCAACTAAAACTTCGACCCTGTCGACCTTTGTCCCAATTCCATGCAGAATTCTCCTTTGCTCAAGCCCCTTCATGAATACGCATGTACCCTTAGCTTAACACTTCCCCAATATTGCTGTTCAGGGCAACACTACTTTGGGAAAGATCCCCAGAGTTCTTACTACAAGGAGTAAATCCTTCCTTCTCCATCTTTAGCTTGGTTGTATCTTTTGGCTCGACACCCACCAAGAGGCAAACCCAGTTTTTAGGGAACTCTTTGAGAACACTTTATAAACTAGTTGTTAATATCCCCAATGAGCTAGTGTTCCACAGAATAGATGTGAGGAGTCACTGAAGATTTTTTTTTTTTAATGTTGAAACTGACTGCATCAGTGGAACATATTTTGGGAAATGCTGATTGAAGGCCAGCACTGAAAATTCAGATTTTCCAATTCCCATTAATTGGAAGAGAGAAAAGAGACACACATTTGATCAATCACGAAATAATGCTCTAAAGGTGTTTGCTTCAGACTTTAGCATGTGGCAACAGCCACAATTCAAGGCTTTTGGTTAATGGGAATTAACAGAGCTGGAAGCCTCTGTTAATCACTCAGAAAGTAATGTCTAAGCAGCTTTCAAAGTGTTTCTTTTCTTGAATTTTTGGACTGTGCCTACTCCAATGGAAATGGATTTCATGTTAATTCTTGGGGGGTAAAATTGACATGATCCTTTTCTATCATTACAGGAATTATTTTAAATACAATCTGCTGACACAAGCGTTTTCCCAAGTTAAATAGAAAAAGATAAATAAATTCCCTTTGTGCTCTGGTGGTTGTTTCCCTGCAGTGTAGCCTTCAGAGTGAGGACTGAAGGCAACTGCCCATATTCCCTCTGACACTGAGGATTGAAACTGTTACCGAATTAGGTCATATGGACCCCCTACTTGGACAGTAGCCTGGCTGAGACCCCTGCTTTAGTGACAAGGTGACAAGGAAGGTTCTTTTTCCGTTCAGATTCACACAGCCACAAACAAAACTGAAGCTGAGACTGAAGCAGCACAGGCTTATTCAGAGACCAGAGAATGGAGAAGTGAGAATTTAGCTCCCAGATCAACTCCTTGCCTTAATGGCGACAGGGATTTGCTTTTTTTTTTTTTTTTTGAGGTACACTGTTGTTGCCTCTCCCGTTGCGGAGCACAGGCTCCGGACGCGCAGGCTCAGCGGCCATGGCTCACGGACCCAGCTGCTCCGCCGCATGTGGGATCTTCCCGGACCGGGGCACAAACCCGTGTTCCCTGCATCGGCAGGCGGACTCTCAACCACTGCGCCACCAGGGAAGCCCTGAACCACATTTTTGAAGTGGAGGTGTTGTCGCATGAAAAGCTTATTCATTTCCATTACCATGGTGACCCAAGAGGACATGAAATTGCCCGTGTTAATGGTTTCACTTAGGGGTCAATTTTTAGATTAATAGATGTGTTCCTTTTTGTCCCTACTCTTCTTAACATTTACCCATGGTCTTAATACCAAGTTTTAGGGTAGATTGTCTCATTTTTTATCAGCAGGTGACATGTCTAGGAAACTGAAGCAGAGAAAATTGTATGACTCTGACAAATCTCCCAAAAGTAGAGAGTGAATACAGAAACCATTTCCACTAAGTGCATTTGCCTTGACACTGAAAAATGTGGCAGAGGCTGCCAGGGGTTCGTTAAAATCTGTTGTCCTCTTCTTTCCTGGCATAGGACAAGACTTCACTTCCCTGAAGTCAGATTCGGCTACGTGAGCTGGGTTCTACCCCATGAAACATGATTGGAGGTCGCACATGCCTGATTCAGAGAGGGCTCACAAAGTCTCCTGCATATGCTGGGCCGTGTCCCTTTCCCCTCTGACTGACTAGGATGGCAACACCCTGTGTGACCTTGGATGCAATATTTCAAAGGTGGCAGAGAAGCTGTCAACCAGTCAGTGAATGATCACATGAAGAAAAGCACTCTGCTGACCTTGGTGTCTGCCTGTACAGTTTACAGAGGACAGTAACTGTCTTCCTTATTCTCTAAACCACTAATTTTTAGGGGTCTGTTATTTGCAGCCTGGCCTACCCTAATTCTGACCTCAGTCTTGGTGTGTGAGAAATGTGTCTATGTGTGTCTCATGCAGTCATAATCATAAATTGAGAAGAAATCTAATTATTAGGAACTTAAATTGTAAGATCCAAAAAAGGGAAGTGAACTTTTGCACAAATTGCTTGGCCTTGCATAAAAATTAGAAATAACGAAAAGTGTATTTTTTACTTGTATCTTTTGCTTAGCATAAACTAATCTAACATAGGTCTCAATTAAAGGATTTAGGAATTTAATCACAATTTCTCTAAACTGTATCTATACATTTCCATGAAATCTCAGGTTTTTGTCGTTATTTGGAGTTTTCTTACTAATACGGGTCCATCAAAATGTGGCAACTGGCCAATATTTGATTATCATGACTATATCTCACAAAGTTCAACTAACACCATTTTGATATACTATCAATTCCAAACGAGCATATTTGCCATCAGGTAATAATACTAGTGATAATGATAACGTTTAGAGCAACTGTCTCCACTCATTACTTGCTACGATATAAATTTAATCTTCACACTAGATTTGAGGTTGGTATTATTATCCACATGTTACTGATGAAAAGCTGAGGCTCAGAGAGAGTTAAATAACTTGCCCAAAGCTCTGAAAAAAGCAAGTTGCTGGAACTAGGATCTGGACCCAGGTCTTGACTCAAGCGTTTGTGCTTTTAGTTCCCCACTGTACCATCTTAGAGAGCAGAGTACTCAGCACAGTCACTTTCCGATTTTCCTTGGGTGTTACGTTTTACAGACTATTTCATATACTAGCAGGACACTGAGACAACTCTGTATTGTAGCTCAGAACTGGGTCCTTAAATCCTTAGCTTTGTAGAATAGCTCTTTCGGATCAAGCACTGAATCACATAGTTTAAAAACAATGGAAAAAATAGTCTTCAAAACTAAAATAATTACACCTCTCAAAGTGTTAGAATTGTATAGTAACACCTTTGGTCTTTCTACAACTACAGCAGACACCACATCTGATATCACACCCATTTTTATTTGTACCAAAACAGTCTGACCCTTAATCTTCAACTCCTTCTTCTAACCTGGGTTTCATAACATAATTTCAAGTATTTATAAGACAGTTCCCCCTGGACGTTATAGAGAAATCTTTAACTCAGCAGCTCATTAAACACAGCACACAATTGCCCTCAGAACTTGACTTCCCATCCTACCTTCCTGTTTATGTCTCCAATAAAGGAATTAATTTCTCAGGGCTTCGGGCTTCCATGTTACTTAGTTTGTACTGTATGTATAGCACTTACCAAATTCATGAATTGTAACTATTTTTATACAGGATCTACCTGGCCTGACTGCTTGTAATACATGCCATTTTTATGGATAGATCATTTGTTTAGAAGAAATTGACAAGTTCAGTGATTTATTTATTCAGCCACAGATTTACTTTAAGAGATAGTTTCGTTTGAACTAGGTGGGGACTATAGCGTTGTAGTCATCTTTATGCTTCCAAAAAGAACTGTTGTAATGCCCTGATTTTGACTTATCTTGGCAAATACCTGTTGAGTGATAAATCACATATAAATACATTAATACAGAACTTTAGTACTAATAGATAAGATAAATTCTAAAACATGAAAGGGCAGTTATCTGAGACTAAAGCACACATGAGTCAATGCCCACTGGGCAGGGGGTAAGTGAAATCCAACATATGATTCAGAGAAATTTCTACTTCTATTATTAAGGTGATGTATAAGCATCTACCAAAAACATAGCTGATGTCCACAAAGCTGCAATCTTGGAAACTGTAGCATTCTACAAACATGATATTTTGTAACGACAGGAGTTTGGGGAAGTTAATAAAGAACAGTGAAAATAAGAACAATCGAAGAAGAATTTGTCGATGTTTATCCAGAGGTAGGGACGACAGATACTCTGACTTATTTGACAGATGTGAGTATTCAAGTCAGTTTTAGAAAAATATTCTCTAAAAAGGAGCAAGGGCAATTCTCCAGACTCAGGTCAGATTACTCACATCCTTTAGCCCACCTCTCTCATCCTATCTTTCATTTATCAGGTACATTCATGTTGAGAATTAGGTATAGCAGTCGGTGGATTTGAATATTAAGATCACTGAAAGCATAACAGTTATCTTTTATTGTAATAAATTTATTAGTGTGAAAAAAGGCACAGTTTATGTGAAATCCTGATTTTATCACTAAGAAACTATATAATTTTAAGCAAGTTACTTAATCTCTCTGGTTTCCACTTTTCCAAACATCCACAAAGTGAAAACATGGGGCTAATAATGTCCTTTATTGCTTTTAAAAAAATCTGTGATTAGAGAAGTCTGTGTCCTTAAGTACTACCATTACCCCTGCCAGTGGAGATCTCTTCTGGCAAACCACATCTAGGACATCCCAAGGGAAAACTGAACATTTCTTAAGAGGAACTTGCCCTTAAAAGATTTGAACCCATTTGTCTCTTGTTTACATGGACTTAATTTGCTGCTTATAATCAGGGAACATATCTCCTCAACTTAAGTTTTTTTTTTTTTTTTTCAACTTAAGTTTTAATTCAAAATATTAATCTATCTGCTTCTAATAACACAGCAAATGTCCATTTGATTTTAAACACAAATGGTGGTTATAAGGAACTGTTAACAGCTGCCAAAGTTGTGATCTTGTCTCCTTTCCACATACTTCTCTTGAACACAAACCAGGAAGATCCCATTCATTTTGAATGGAGTCAAGAAATCTGGTTCTGAATCTGACTTGGTGTAAAACCCAGCTCTATCCTAGTGTTCCCCTTGAGTTTAGTGTATTCCAGAGTCAGTTTTAGGACTTTTGGATCTATCATACTTTAAAATAAACCTGAATTTCCAGCAATTCCTAAACTAAGAACCAGATGAAATTGAATTATGCTATATGGATTTCCCTATTTTTCAGACCACTTCTCAACTAAGTTTGCTGCTATAGACTTCATACCCGAATAGCTTTCACTAGGCTATTCCATCAATTATCAGAGTAAAATAAGGAACAGCAAGCTTAAATATGAATAAAGGGGAAGCTCAGGGCAATTATAAACAACCTAGAAAGTCCCCTAAAGAGGAAACTTCCTAATCATTGTGTCTTTTTGATGACCAAAGGCAATTTTACTGTATTCATAAACATTATAACTGGCAAGCACAGTCCTCTGTATCTTTCTCTACTTTTGGCTGAGATCAACGTTACCTTTCATGCTAGTTTACCCCCAAATGTAATAACATCATTATGAATCCAGCAAAATTTAGCCCCTGTGTTATGAGCCAAATATGTCTCAACACAGTTGAAAGCCCCCAAATCTGTTAGCTACATATAGCTGGGTTTTCACGAAGCTGTATAGATGAAAATGGCAAAAGTAAGTAACTTAAGGAAGCCATCCATCAACTAAGATTAAGAACTGGCACCATTAAATTATTCCTTTGTTAGTGAAGACTCTTTTAGGGGACACTTAAATTAGAATTTCCTGTAGTGAATCATAGGGAGTGTTTGAACAAAAATGTCTGTGCTTTAATATCCATTCAACACAATTTGAAAACTATTTTTATGAATATATATTTTGTAAGTACCCTGTATATATATGACTTATGCTAATAATAGCAAATGCTGTTAGAGAATATTTCATCAAAATCAACTTAGAATCATTGCTTCTCTTCCTTCAGTCATGAACTTATACACTTTGAGGGCTCTGCTTTCCACTCTCCTCATAAAGGGACAAGATATAAAGATACATATAAAGATAAAGAAAGAGATACATAAAGACTTTTCCTTTAGAGTCAGTCCACTTTCTGGGTTACAGACATACTCAAAACTCCACTCTTTGTTTCTCAGTTCTTTAGCGTAGGCCTCAGCTTTGATGGCAGGGTGAGATAGGGCCAGGGTCAAGGAGGTCTGGTCTCTGCGTTTTCCATCTCCAAAACTCAAGTTTAAGTGCTCACTCCAAGATTCTGAATCACATTACGATGTGCAGATCCCCTGACCACAACATGACTTATAAACTGAATTCCAATTTATTTATTTCAAATGGAGGGGAAGCTAATACTGTCCTGGTCTAATAATTGGAGTCTATTATCTAGAGGTCAGTCCTTCCCTGATAGTTCTGGAAACTAAATGTTAGAGAAAAATGTTGTTTATTGAGCTTATTATTATAACCCATAGAGGCTCCGAAGGCACATCTGCCAAGCTTTGGTTCGCTCATAAATTGACTTTATGGAATTTAGAAATTTTCTGTATTTTGGTTATATCTGCACAACCAGGGCCAACTGTCTAGGATCAGAGCCTCTTTCCATTGTCACACACTGACCTCCACTCTCCCCACTGCGTTTTTGATCTTCCTTATCAGTTACTAACATTTCTGTCATTATAACACTCTCTCAAGAATAGGTTAGAGTTTCTAAGATGATACTTTATCTTCAGTTTCCAGGATTTGTGTCTCCCTGGCTTGTTGATTTAATCAATGAACTATCTCACAAGCATGGTCCAGGAAGAGTTAATATTTCTGGGAAGTTTCCTAAAAATAATTAAATCTATGTGTAGTTTTATGGCTCTGGTGTTTTCTACGGAGAGTACATATTTTCTTGACTTTTATCCATTTACTTCAGCTTCCATCTGTGTTTTTAACCAACACTTTTGATGTTAACAAAATACAAAATAATCTAGATTCATAAATATCTATGTGTAGTATGAAATAACCATTCTATTATCCAATATTTTAGAAATTTTCACATTAGCATCTAAGAAAAAGACAAACTTTTTATGTTGTGTTAGATGAAAGAATTACTTTAAGATGAAAATAATTTCAGCAGACTAGTATTATTTCAGTGAAAGATGGACATGATTTTCTTTCAAAGTGCCTGTATTACGTTCTTTCCTATCTAGCTCATTTTCCCACCAATTTGAAAACATCATCATAAAGTTTAATAGACATAATATAGAAAGTACAGCTAAAGAACCAAAATATTTAACCTCAACTGCTGTCTTCCTCTACACTATATCAAGAAAAAAAGGACCTATTGATTATGTTTAATATATATTTGTATATATTAAATATATATAATATATTAATATATGATTATTTAATATAGTTTTAAATTGCAGAAAATAAACATGAAGAAAGAGTGGCATGGAGGAAATATCAGAGACTTTGAAATCACACCCCACTAGTTTCCAATAGTAACTTCTGTCCTTACTGGGGTAGCCTTTGACAAATCCCTCATAGCCTTAATACTTGGCTTCCATACAAATAGTGGCTGTCTTGATAAGTTGTTCAGGGATTTGAGAGGATATACATAGAATGAAGTAATTCCAATTTATGTGAGATTTGATGAGATTAAATTTTAATAACGTCTAGCATATTATGGGTATTTAATGGGCAGCATCAGTCATTATTGTTGAGAGAAACTTACCTGAAAACCTATAGACATGCAGACTCTTATTGTAGACCAAGTCACCACTAAAGACCATGGTTTTGGAAATATAACTGAAAGAGAACAAAGTATTGCAGAAAATAATACTGGATAAAGAGAATTGAAGACCAAAATTTGGAAGTTATATTAACATATGCTTGTGTCATGTTTCTAACTTTTCAAATAACTTGCAGATCAACTGTAAAAAGGAATCTAGTCAGTAGGAACTAAGCTTTCATTTCATATCCAGCATCAAATAATGATGGAGTGTGACTGAAAATACATATATGGTATAATTCCTGCCATGAATTACTTGCAGATGCACTAGGAGATAATGGAGACTTTTTTTCTGGATGGAGACATCTTACACTCTAAGGAGAAAATACAATAAAGAACCAAAATGATGATAAAGATAGTAGATGTGAAAGGAATTCAGGAAAGCACATATCACGGGGTAGCCAGAGAAAGAGGTGGGGAGAAATGGCCATGAAGATAGGTGAGATATGGCTGTGGATAAAGCGGGAGAGGAAAACCCTGAGTGAAACCACTGTGGCGGGAAGGAGCACTGTAGGTGTAGGGAAGATGATAAGATTAAATGTAGGAGAAAGGGGATGAGTGGAGAAGATCAGGGTCAGAATTAACATCATGGAGGAACCAGATGGTGGAGCTCCAGTGTTAATAGGACATGTCTGTTGTAGATCTGATAGGCAGTTAAAAACAACAATCTGGAGTCAGATCTGAGTTCAGATGCTTGCTCTGACATTTCTTGGCTGTGTGACTTTTGGAATGCAGACAGACCTCTCTGACCTTCTGTTTCTTCATTCGTCACATGTGGAAAGGAATTCTTAAGTCAGAAGATTGTTGTACATATGATGTCAGTATAAATCTCAGAAGATTTTGGTCCACAAAAACAGTTCCTAAAAGGAGGCCAAGGACCAAAAACGTTAAACCATAAGCCTCATTTCACAAAGCAGACTTGAAAAATCAAGAAAGCAAATTGAAACAGAGAAGGACCCTATGGTCCTTCCCCTCCACATCTTCTGCCTGCCTTTTGCCTATAAAAAAAACTTTAGCCAAACAATAATCAGAGAAGTGAGAAAATACAGAAACAAAGGAAAACAGTCCAACAAGACTAAATAATAATGGTTTAGTCAGTAAGCATAGTCGGGGGCTTTTAGTTCCTCCTCAAGGGCTATAGATAATATTCTGAGCCATGTCCTGTGAGCTGTCATGTAGATACCGAAACCCCTGCCAGGTGGAAGAAGTTAACAACATGATGAGCAGACTGTAGCCGCGACATAAGCTGCCACAATTCTGAGAACTGGCCTCAAGGAAATGGGAAACTGACCCTGGAACTGAAGATTAACTGTGCTTAGAACAATCAAGATGACACTGATCAGACAACCAATGATCAATTTCAAGATGACTGTCAGAACTGACTATGCTGTTTCTGCATGTAGCCCCCTCCATCTGTCTCTTGCAACTGGCTGTGGGGAGGGGGAGGGGAGTCGGCCTTTGAACAGGAGTCCACCCTCCCCCACAGTTGCCGGCATCCACCACAAAGCAAACTTTCCTTTCCACCAACCTTGCCTCTTTATTGCCTTTTGAATGGTGAGCAGCCAGACCCCACTTTCAGTTACAAAATGACTCTCAAGAAATTCTTAAAGCTGAGTGATTGTCCCTGGTTCTCTGCACTCTCAGACCTGTGTTCCTTCCATTAAATCACATTTATTTTCCAATTTGCAAGATCCCAAGTTTACATGGAGCAACTTAGAAATCACTGAGCTAGTAGGAACTTACATTAAAAATAGTTAAAGCTTTTATTATCTATTATTTAATATACTATGATTATATTATACATTATTAATAGCGTATATAAAGAATCACGAACCAAAATAAGGATTTGAGCATTTGAACAGTAAATTAGATAAGAGCATTATTTCAATGTTCCATTTACTGAAGTTGGAAACTGTCCTGGGGTTATGTAAGAAAAATACCTTATTCTTAGGAAATCACACTGAAATATGTAGAGGTAAAGGAAGACAATAATATCAGCAACTTACTCTCAAGAGATTCTGCAAAAAGAATAAATATATATATTCTCTTTCTCCCTCTACAATGTATGTGTGTGTATGTAAATATATACATAAGTGTAAGTATATATAGTATATGGGTGTACTAACCTTGCAACTTTTATGTAATTTAAATTTCCAGATAAAGAGTTTAAGAAAAAAAAGCAGGGGAAAGATAAACACAAAATCCAGCCAGTGTGAGCCAGGTAGAGGGATCGGGTCAGGGAGGAGGGCCCAGAGTGCTGTGATGGGTTCATGTTGGCATGGCTGTTCCTCTAGTCACCCTGCTTTTGAGCTACGTATATGTTACTGACACTGTTGTGTGTGTACCATAGTACATGAGAAAGGAGATGAAAGGAAAAATAACTCTCTCTAAAAAATAAGGACTCGATCAAGAAAAATTACAAAATAATTCTGCCTGTAATCTTGTGGAAATGATGTAATGATATATAAGGAATATACTTAGAAAAGCTGAGACAGTTTATGGCAGATAATTGAATATCTGAGAGAGAACTTTCATGCTACCTGAGCTGTAAACAGACTTTCAAGGTGAAAGATGTAAGGGAACTGAGGAACTCATTTGCTTCACAATGACGAATTTGAAGACCTTGAAAGATACGCTTTGCTCCGCTGAGATTTGCACTGTTCTGAGAAAAATAACTTTCAGCAGTTAATAAAGGCTTTCATGTTCATCTGATTCTCAAATTAAATAAAACACAACAAAACAAAATATAGATTGACCAGCATTCACAGAATGATTACTTTATGAAGAGAACTGTATTAGAAATAAATAAAGGTAAAACCAGCATGATTTCTACCTTAGGGAACTTATGTCATAAACAGAAATAACTGTGTCATGAGGGAAAATGTGAGATGTCATAAAGGAACAAAGATTCGTGAACAAAGATAGGAGGAAAAAGTATTTGAGGGTTCTAAAAAAGTCAGCGGGTCAAGAAAGGATGATGAAGAGAGTTGCTATGAGTAGAGCTTGAAGGTTGGGTAGGATTGCATACAGGTACATTTTACTGGAAGAACCATAGCAAGAAGTTCATAGCAAGCAGCAGGGTCAACGTGAGAAAGGTGAAGTTAACACACAGATGGATGAGGAATTGTCCACCTGATTTAGAAAAGCCATGGACATCATGTAGACCAGGCTGGAAAGGGGGGTTAGAGCCGGATTTGCCAGGCATTGCCGGTGGGTTGAGTAAGGAGTATTTCCCAAACATGGGCACATACTCCAGCAGGACAGGCAGACCACTCAATGGTGAGATGCTAAGTGCTCTCCTTCTGCACGACCTGAATAGCCCCTGCTCCACACTGAAGAAATAGATGCCAAGCAGAGGTTCTCCATGGCCCAGTCACACTCACACCCACAACCCAGATGCCTTCAAGTAGGGCTCTCAGCAGGGTCTTTCTGAACTTCCTCATTCCTGGCTTATTGCTCTAGACTCAGAATTAGAGATTCATATTGTATCTCAAAGTTGTTTTTCAGTTTGGTCTTAATTATTCTGTATGAGGCAGACATTATTTAAGATGTTCGTATGAAATTGTAGTTCTTCCTTAAATTTCAGTATAGAAAAAGTTTCTTCTCCAGTTCTCTTTTTCTTTTCTTTTTTTTTCCTTTGGTTTTGTTTTATTTTATTTATTTGTCCATAGGATTTTTATTTCCATTTAAATTCAGGTAAGAGAGTTAAACAAACGTGCCTGCACTACTTTGCCATCTTACCTGGAAGTCATAGATCTTCTTCTTCGATTAAATGCCATAGGAGACTGAGAAACATTCTTAGTAAGCCTCTGGCTAAAATTTAATTTTATTAGCTCCAGAGCATAAAAGAGACTTTCCTTCTGAGTGTGTTACTGTGTGTGGAATGAAGCATTCCCAGGGTTTCTATGTTAAATTAAATCAAGCTTTCCTTTTTCCCTCTGAATCAGGTTAAGGGTTTTTAAATAGATTGCTTGGTTGGTCCAGACAGGAATTGCTCCAACAGTTATAAAGATTAGTTGAACAGCCTTAAGTTATCCAAGTCTTACCCTCACAATTTAGAATACCCGAATTTCCATCAAAAGTGCAGGGCTTAACAGAACATCTCAATTTAAGGTAACGCTCTCCTTTAAAGAAGAGGAAGTGATATTTCATTAGGCCTGGCATCATTTTCCAAGGATTTTGTGATTTCCCCAGTGTGAAAACCTCTTGGTAGAAACCTCAGTAACTGGGTAAAGAGAAAATACTCTGACTAATCAGAATTGCTTAAAGTAAATTTCCTGCTGGAGTAGAACCCGGACACCATTACTAAAACTGTTGCTGAGTTATGGTCATAAAATGCTAAGAGGGGCCATACAGATAATCATCTGGTTAAACTTTTGTATTGTAGCTTAAATCAGAGAAATTGAATAAACAGACCAAGGTTGACCAGAGCTAAATTAAAGAGGTAAGATTCAGAGTCAGTTTTCCTAACTATGCTCATTTTACTTCACCATCACAATTCCTGAGAGTAAAAGAATGCACCTACCGTTTGAATCTCCTGTTCCCTGGTGAATTCTTAAAAAAGACTAAACACCAATTTTTAAAAAATGTTATTGGAGTAGAGTTGATTTACAATGTTGTGCTAATTTCAGATGGACAGCAAAGTGATTCAGCTATACATATACATATATTCATTCTTTTTTAGATTCTTTTCTCATATAGGTCATTACAGAGTATTGAGCGGAGTTCCCTGTGCTGCAGTAGGTCCTTGTTTGTTGTCTATCTTATATAGAGTAGTGTGTATATGTTCATCCCAAGCTCCTGATTTATTCCTCAGCAACGTTTCAAACACTCATTTTTTTTTCAAACACTAATTTTTTAAAAGCCAAATATTTTTTGAAGTATAGTTGTTTTACAATGTTGTGTTAGTTTCAGGTGTACAGTAAAGTGATTCAGTTATACATATATATATATATATATATATATTTTCAGATTCTATTTCCTTATAGGTTATTCCAAAATGTTGGTAGAGTTCCCTGTGCTATACAGTAGGTCCTCGTTGATTATCTATTTTGTATATAGTGGTGTGTATATGTTAATCCCAAACTCCTAATTTATCCCTACCTTCCACCTTGAAAAGCCAAACACTTAAAAACATTTGAAGTAGCCCCCAAACCACGTAAGCAATGTGAAACTGGTAACAGTGGCTCTTGCCTCTAACGAAGAGAACTTATTGGCTGGGCAAGGAAGAGATAGGAGGGAAATTTATGTTTATTATATGCTCATTTTATGTCTTTTAAATTGTTTTTTCTTAAGTAATTCTTCACTAAACTAGATAAATTGAAAGTCTGTTAGGGAGAGAAACTTGTGTTTGTAAGGATTAAGGGTGCTAAACTGAAAGGGATGGGCTTGTGATAGTTACATTTATGTGGCAAGCTCACTGGGTGCCCAGATATTTGGCTAAACATTATTTCTGGGTGTGTCTGTTAGGGTGTTTCCTGGGGAGGTTAGTATTTCAACTGGTGGACTCTTTAAAGCAGATGCCTTGTCCTATGTGGGTGCCCATAATCCGATCCACTGGATGGAACAGAACAAAAGATGGAGGAAGGGCAAATTCAGGTCTTCTGCTGGCTGTTGAGCTGGGACATGGGTTTCCTCCTGCCCCTGGAGTAAGACTGGCACCACTGGCTCCCCTGGTTCTCAGGCCTTTGCATCTGGACTGACGACACCACCAGCTCTCCTGGGCCTCCAGCTTGCAAGCACACATCGTGGGGCTTCTCAGCCTTCACGATTGTGGAGCTAATTCCTCATGCAAACTCTCTCTATCTCTCTCTCTCTGTATTTTTCTTTCTCCCTCCCCATATATATATTCTATTGGTTCTGCTTCTCTGGGAAGCACTGACTAAATAGAGTGTACTTACTATGCCAGCACAGTATATGCATGATCTCATCAATCCTCGCAGGAACACTGGAAGATTTCTGTGTTACAAGGTAGAGGAAGTTAGAGCATTGGTCTGTAATCCTTTCTTCCCCCCGTAATTAACTGGGAACAACTCGAGGGAAATGTAAAAAAGGCAGGTGATCCAGTGTAATCTCCTTGTCAGCATGTTAATGGAACCTCTGAGTAAATACACTAATAATATTTGCCAGGAGGGGATATTTATGTGTAGAATGTTTTGAACAGGATGAGCCTGGTTAAGTGTAACATGTAGGAAATAAACCCCAAATCTGTGGTTTTATAGGCATGGCTCTGGGGAAAATGTCACATAAACTGAAACAGAAGTGGAGATGTCCCATGTGCGGTAAACCTGTAGTAGTTGTTTTGAAACCTGTTTTTTTAAAAAAAAAAATTTCCAAAGTACAGTTGATTTACAGTGTTGTGTTAATTTCTGCTGTACAGCAAGTTATTCAGTTGTACGTATATATGTATATACATTTTTAATATCCTTTTCCGTTATGGTTTATCATAGGATATTGAATACAGTTTCCTGTGCTATACAGTAGAACCTTGCTCTGTTTATCTCTTCTGTATGTAATAGTTTCCATCTGCTAACCTCAGCCTCCCACTCCATCCTTCCCCAGCCTCTCCCTCCTGGCAACCACAGGTCTGTTCGCTATATCAGTGAGACTGTTTCTGTTTCGTGGATAAGTTCCTTTGTGCCATGTTTTGGATTCAACCTATAAATGACATCATGATATTTGTCTTTCTCTTTTAGTTCACTTAGTATGATCATCTCTAGTTGCATGAAACCTCTTGTGTCGTCAGGGGTCAGAGAGCATGTGTCTGATGCAAGAGGCAGGAACTTGAGCCACCTCAGCATTCTAGAATTTTCTTTGCACTGCCTTGGGTCTGTCTTCCTCCAAAGCCTTTCTCACTTCAGGGCCTCTCAGGAGAAACTTCCTCACTCCTAGGCCACTCTTTTATGATGATTTGCAAGTAGAAATGTTGTTAGAGAGACCTACCTGCAAATGGGCACTCCTCTGGTTGTCTGTGTGAGAGAGAGAAAGGCAGTAGAAAGAGGTGGGGAGAGACTGGAAGGAAATGTATGAATAGGCTCCTAACGAAAGCTGACCGTTCACATCATCGCGAGGTATTACATGGTCTTTTAAAGTGGAAAAAGAGTCCTATTTACTTGTCCATGACTTGTGAAATCCAAGTGTTGAATTAAGATAGATACATCATCATCAGAATCTCTAGAAGCTATAGCGTGTTCTAGTTATGAGCTTTGCCTCTAGAGCCAGATGGACTAGAGTTGAATCCCTGCTCTGCTACGCATTAGCTATGAGCTTGGCGGGTTACTTCATTCTCGGTGCCTCATTTTTCTAGTCTGTAAAATGGGAACAGTGTTACTAGTACTTAGCTCATAGGGTTGTTGTAAGGATTAAGTGAGATAATACACAGAAAGGGTTTAGAATGATGCCTGGTACATAGTAAGTGCTATTAGCTATTATTATTATTCTGTACATCTGAGGTTCAAAAAATCAAACATCTTTCACAAGCTCAGTCAGTGACAGAGTCAGAATTCCAGTCTTGCTATGTGCTTCAATGAAATACAATTCTCTCTTGAAAGGTTTTGTAAATATTTTAAAATTAAAACTGTGCTTCACTTTCTGATCCCAGAGCACTTTGTATGTGTATCTATTTTGCCACTTCATGGAAGGTATTGTGGTTTTGGTTGGTTCTTTTGCAGCCTTCTCTGCCAAACTGTGAATTCGGAGCAGAATTGTGGAGCATACATCTTTGTCTTACCCGTGCCCAGCATAATAAATATTTGGTAAATGAACACTAAATGCAACAAATAATAATAAATATACTGTCAGGCTTGTAATTTTTTTTTTTTTTTTGCGGTACGCGGGTCTCTCACTGTTGTGGCCTCTCCCATTGTGGAGCACAGGCTCCGGACGCGCAGGCTCAGCGGCCATGGCTCACGGGCCCAGCCGCTCCGCGGCATGTGGGATCTTCCCGGATCGGAGCACGAACCCATGTCCCCTGCATGGGCAGGCGGACTCCCAACCACTGCGTCACCAGGGAAGCACCAGGCTTGTGATATCTTTAGGTCTGTAACTTTTTGACTCTTCAAATCATATTACTCCATTTTTTTACTTTATTATATGCAGTCACACTTGAGGATATCTTTGGCAGATCATTTTCAAAAACTTTAATGATACTTAGTGGCAAATAAAAGAAGACATTTCTCAAGTTGTGCTCACTTCCTTGATTCTCACCCTAACATTCCACTTAGCAAATGTCACTATGACTCCCAGAGTAGGGACTCAGATTTATCTCATTCCCTGACCAAAGGGACATATTATGTCATGTCCTATAAGGACATCTTCCCAGCAGTTGAGATCTTGAATGCTTCAGCTATGCTACAATAATTTAATTAAGGCTGTGACTGTCCTCAAAAATAACGAAATAAAAATAAACATGTATAGAAAATGCCTCAAACAAGAAAAAAATAAAACGTTAATATAGTTGATCTTATTAGAATTTTTCAAATGTTCTCAAGCTTGCCCACCATGGCAGCTTTCTGTTTTATGTAAATTGTACACACACACACACACACACACACACACACACAAAACTCAGGTACACCCAAAATTATAGAATTTGAAACTATGAAAAATGGAAGAGTGCTGACTCCCTGGTTATTGGGGGAATGAAGTGGGGACCATCTCAGTAAAGACTTACACGTTAGTATGAAATGTTCCAGGGCTGTGGTTTCTTATTCTTGTGACTACTGCAGAACCTTTCTTTTTCTCAAGTCATTCACCAGGTCCACAGATGTAGTAAAGCTATACTAGTGTCTGGGGGCTTGGACACGCAGAATCTATCCCTATGTGACCCTTTCTGCCTGTGAATCTGCTTTCTTGGTTAAACAGTTGCACTTGGCCTACAGTTTCCCACTAACCAGAAGGATGTGCTCATTGGATAATCAAAACATGAGCAGGATTTGTGATTAGAAATGGTAAGCAGGCTCCACAACTAAGTGGAACACACTGATTATTTTAAAGTGAAGCTATAAAGAACGTTTAAAAGCACTACAAACCCAACTCTCAAATATCTCCCTATTAAGATAAGGCTTAATATTTTGGCCTAAATTTCTGAGATACCAGGTGCTGGAAGTATTAAACCAAAATGGAAAGGAATATGAAAATGAATATAAATATATATGTATAACTGAATTACTTTGCTGTACAGCAGAATCACACTTTACAACACTGTAAATCACTTTACAGTAAAAGTGCAAATCACTTTACAACACTGTAAATCAACTAGACTTCAATAAAATAAAATTTTTAAAGACACATTTCAGTCTTTCTCTAGTTAGTCAAACATATATGTATAGTGTATGTGTGTAACTGTGTAATTGATATTATACGTGTATATTAGGACTTATTGAAAATGGGCTATTAAGAAATAAAATCAAGTAAAAAAAATGAAAGACTCTGTCTTATTGGGCCAATCCTTTGAGAATAAAAATGTCATTGAAGGTAAATTTTCAGCCTCCCATAAGCTTTATACTGTATAACTCTTTTGTTTTGAATTATGAGGACATAAGCTTGGTTATTATATAAAAATGTAAAGAAAATTTTATCTAATAAAATCCATAAATGATTAAATCACAACATGCATTTAGATGGTTTTCACGTAGCAGAATATGTGCATCTTATTATGCTAAATTGAATGCAAGCTCCTAGACAACACAGAGATCCCATTGCTTCATAAATATTAAAATTAATCCGGATGCTGTGTTGAACCTTGAATACATACAGAAGTATCTGTCATGTGTCTATGAATATCTCGGTGTCTAATGTTGAGCACAATGAGAATCTCATAATATAGTTTCTGATAAAGAATTGTCCATAATTAGTTTATTTATTTTTCCATTAGTAGCTGAATGATGAGAAAAAGCAAAGGCAGTTGAAAAAACATTGAACAACAGTAAGTTTCTTCACTCATATTTGACAGTGGGAGAAACACACACACGCACACACACTGACAAGTCACAAATCTTTTCTTTCTGCCATGTGTGTACAGTGGAGTTTCTTAACCTATAGTACAAGATCATGCATAGAAATAAAAATTACATTTTTTTGCCTTAACCTCTAATTAAAGTTTGCATTTCCTCCAATTATTAGTGTACAGGAAAAAAAACACCATTAGCAGTGCAATAGAAATCAGGTATTTTCATATCACATAATAGTGGTTGCAAACATGTCTGTTACTACTTTGAAATTATTATAGTTACGATGAGTGGTTGCAATTATTATTTAAGCAATAATTTTTTTTTTTTTTTTTTTTTTCGGTGCGCGGGCCTCTCACTTTTGAGGCCTCTCCCGTTGCGGAGCACAGGCTCCGGACGCGCAGGCTCAGCGGCCACGGCTCACCGGCCCAGTCGCTCCGCGGCATGTGGCATCCTCCCGGACCGGGGCACGAACCCGCGTCCCCTGAATCGGCAGGCGGACTCTCAACCACTGCGCCACCAGGGAAGCCTAATTTAAGCAATAATTTTAAAAGTGCACTTATTACTATAGCACACAGTTTTTAAAAACATTTTGATTATTGCACTTTAGTACAATTTTTTCCATTGTATACTTACGAATTTTACTTTATGCACTTAAAAACATTATTCTGAGAAGGAAACCATAGACTTGAACAAAATACAAAGGAGTCTGTGTCAAAAACAGAAAAATGTCCCCTCAAACATCTCATGGCCTAATCCCCAGAATCTGTGTGTGTGTTACCTCACATGTAGAAGGGACTTTGCAATGTGATCGAGGTAAGTGTACTGAGATGGGGAGATTATGCTGGAGTATGTATCTAAGTGAGCTCAGTGTAATCGCAGTGTGTCCTTATAACAGGAAAGCAGGAGTGAAAGTCAGAGAAAGGAGGTGAGAAGCTGTCACCAGAGGTTGCAGTTATGCACTTTGAAGACAGAGGAAAGGGCCCTGAGCCAAAGAATGCAGGCAGCTCCTGGGAGTTGGAAAAGGCGAAGAAAACCAGTTCTCTCCAGCCTTCGAAGGAATGAAGCCTGATGACAACTTGACTTTGGCTCTGCGAGACTCATTTTGGACTTCTGACGTCTACAACTGTAAGAACAGAATTTGTGTTGTTTCAAGCCACCACGTTTGTGAGAATTTGTTACAGCAGCAGTGGGACACTAATGCATCATGGCACCAGTCAGGAACTCCTGAGGGTCATGTTGGCCACTTGTTCCACTAGTAATACCAGTGTTCCTATGACTTAGGGGAAGTGCTTTCCTTGTTTCATATAGGACCATGGTCTTGGTCAAACAGACTATCACTAAGACCAAGTGCTTTGTTTTCCTGGAAACATTCCAGTATTAAAATATTTTTAAGGTTTTGGCACATTTACGTTGGCCTTACACCAAAAATTAAAAAGTAGACATATTTTGTTTTGTTTTGTTTTTAAATTCATTCATTTATTTATGGCTGTGTTGGGTCTTCGTTGCTGTGTGCGGGCTTTCTCTAGTTGCGGCGAGCGGGGGCTACTGTTCGTTGTGGTGCACGGGCTTCTCATTACGGTGGCTTCTCTTGTTTTGGAGCACGGGCTGTAGGTGCACAGGCTTCAGTAGTAGTGGCGCGTGGGCTCAGTAGCTGTGGCTCGCAGGCTCTAGAGCGCAGGCTCAGTAGTCGTGGCGCACAGGCTTAGTTGCTCCGCAGCATGTGGGATCTTCCTGGACCAGGGCTTGAACCTGTGTCCCCTTCATTGGCAGGTGGATTCTGAACCACTGTGCCACCAGGGAAGCCCTGTTTTCTGTTATTTGGGAATAATCATCGCTTTTCAAATCTCAAACTGAATATATCTCAGGCCTACTACTGACACAAATGGCATTCTTTACTCAAAGGCAATTTATTTGTTTTTACAGAAAGTAATTTTAAAAGCCTTGATAGCCATTTGAATATAATCATAGCAATGTTTTTCAGCTGGGAAAAGTCCACAGTGTTTTGATGCTTTATACATTCCACACAGAATTGCAATAACTTATTGAAGACCATGACCTGAACTGCCCTTGCCTCTCTTCAGAACACATTAACCAATACAATGACCATTACCTAAGACTATATAATAAATATAAGTCTGCAGACACCCCCTGGAATGACATATTCCTTGCCCTCATCGCCTTGATATACATGAGATAAATCCATACTGGTTGCTAAAATTTAACATTATTTGTATTTATAGATTATTTTGCATTAAATGATACTGTTTCTTATCCACCTACCAGTATCAAAAAATCACTTATCTCTTTTACAAAAGCAACTGGAGAAAACAGCATAATTTTGATAATGGAAAGGTCCTTGTTTTATGCGTTAGTGTAGCTCTTTGTGGAAACAGTTCAAAGGCAATTCAGTCATTTGTAAACAACATCTTTATAATGCTAGAGCTACTATTGCTTATTTAATTCATTTGAAATCACATTGTTATGATAAGTGGTTCCTGGCAGTCAAAGATTTTTTTATACAATATGTTGGAAGGAAATTATTCTTTAATGACATGGGTTAATTGTATGTGTATAAGCTTTGAAATCCTCCCAATAAATCACAGGTTCCAAATTGGCCTAGTGATGTAAACCTTTTTGTATTCAAGGTAATTCTGTAGACCCCAAGTTCATGGCATGAATTCTACATAGATAAAAGCTTTATAAATTATATTCCTGTTTGTTTTTAAGTCAGTATGAGAGATCTGGTAGCTTTGGGAAATGTTCAAGTGCTCAAGGCCAGATTTCCTAGTTAGCCCTTAGTTCTTGAGCAAAAGCCTTATTATCGATGATCACATGGACCTTCTTTGCCTAGGGATGCTCACCACTCTTCATACAAATTACAAAAACTCTGCTAAAAAGGTCAAGCATGAGGCATGTCAGTCTGAATCACTGAGTAGTGATGCTGAAAGTGATGTTAGAGATTCAGCCAATACATTCAATTTACACTTTAAGAAATGAAAATGTTCAGAGGTTAAAGAGACTTGTGGGAATGAATGTAGTTAAGCATAGGTGAATCTAGGAAGGAGGGGTTTCTGCCTTCTGATGCCATATGCGTTCCATTAGATCATACGAGTTTATCTTCAGGGCAACTCAGTCTAATGTACTTGACTCAGTATAATTAAACACCTTTATGTGTCAGGAGTTGTGCCGCATGACAGAGACAAAAGAATAAAAGATATTACGTACTCTTAAGGAGAAAGGAATATGTAAATCAATAGATGGTGTTAATTAGAAATCGGTGCCGAAATAAAAATAGGAGTTCAAAGAAAAAAGACGTCAGCTCAATTCAGGAGTCAGTGAAGCCTTCACGGAAGAGTTAACTCCTGAAATGACTTTGAAGGGAGGTCAGTTACTTGTCAAACCAAATGGGAGGGTATTCCTAGGAGAAAGAAAGAGAAAGAGCAAAAGTAAAAGCAAGAAAGAACACATCCTTTTCTGTGAGCTTCCCCAGGCCACCACACGCCCAGCAGGAGAAATTACAAAAGGAAAACAGGACCTTCCTGTACTCCAGGTGAGACGGCCCCTCCCCAGCCCCCATGACTCAGTCGGCAGGAACTGAGTGGGTACCACAGTGTCTCCTGTTGCGGAGTTAGGAGAGAGACCCACAGAGAGGAGAGTTCCAGGGAAGACTGCCCCTGCCCTGGCCTCCACCTCGGTGTTAGAGGAAGTGAACATTACTCGGCATGCTTCTGGCAGGAGGTGCCCCGGCCCCAAATCTCATAGCCTTACTGCCACATTCCGCTTGAGACAGTTAGGGTTGATCATGTCACAAATGTCATGTATTTTATCCCTGATCACCTCACTCACTACACGAAGCCCAAGACTTCCAAGTCTACCCTCATCCCTCAGCTTCTCACCCTCATAGAATTCTGTATTTCCTGCTGGAACTCGTGCTGAGTCTACAGCAAAATCTTCCCTGGCCTCAAGAGTGCCGTAGCTAAGTCACACTTTGCTACCACGCAGTTTTGAAAGGTGCTGTTCCCTCCCAGTGTGACAGCTTCACATCAAGGCATGCAGGTTGGCTAGAGGGACCCAGTCTGGATTGTAGATTCCCCTGCTCCCTGTGCGTAACCCCTGGGGCAGAATACAACCTACACAGCTGTAAGTGGTGGTTTGGACCTTCAGTTGTTTCTCCGAAAGTCCCCTTTACCCTCTCCCTTTTTTTTAAGATACTGGACACAAACTTTAATAATTATTTTCAACACGCTCCAAAAGATAAAAAACTATATGAGCAGAAAATTGAACATTACAAATATCAAATGGAAATTCTAGGACTGAAAATAAAAATGGAAAAAAGTGAATATTTATGGGTAGATTTAACAGCAGATTTTTTTTTAATTGGAGTATAGTTGATTTACAATGCTGTGTTAGTTTCAGGTGTACTGAAGTGAATCAGTCATACATACCTGGAGAAAACCATAATTCAAAAAGATACATGCACCCCAATGTTCATTGCAGCACTATTTACAATAGCCAAGACATGGAAGCAACTTGAATGTCCATCGACAGAGGAATGGATAAAGAAGATGTGGTACATATATACAATATACATATATATATATGTATACATATATACAAGGGTATATTACCTTCTCCCTTTAAGGATTGCTTCTTTTACATCCCTTTGAGAAGAATCTGTTTTTCTCTCCACTCTCTGTTTAATAATTGCCATAAAGGACTGCAGATGCTCACCAACCAAAGACCATGAGAAAGAGGAGAATCAGAATTGGGCTTATTACTCGTTGCAAGGGAGACCAATGCCATGGGAAACAATGGGGTATCTCAGTAAGAGAATATTATGATGGGATTGTTATAGGATTGAGGCTTGCGTTACGTCATTTTGAAGAGGAACAGAGAAGTGCGTTTAGCTCTGGATTCTATGATTTTTGTATCTTCATTTTTATCTAGGAGGTAGGTGGATTGGGGTGAGTTAAAGCTGTAATTGATCCTAGAAATAGCAGTCATTCATCTGTGTAGCGCACAGAGGGGAATGCTTGGTTGTTTTTGCTATTTGCAGTGTTCTATTTTCCTAAGATCAGAAATGATTAAGGAATAGTCGGTTTTGCTCACTCTATCACAGTCATTCACAGAGGGACTTTGGCTGACGTGGATGTTCTATGAAGTTGTTTGTATTAAGGAAGAAAGCATAGCCTTGCCACGAGCAACAGGTCAGCACACAGCTAACAGTTGTCAGGATTTCTTCTTTGCTTTCTCAGTAGGCATCCTTGTCAGATCTTTTTTTTCCTCCCATAATGAAAATACTTTAATGTTTCATGACTAAGTATGATATGTGCTGTAATTTTTAAGAAGGTTAAGAAAGTTGACTTCTATTCTTACTAAGAATTTTTATCATAGATGGCTATTAAGCTAACCCATTACAGAACAATGGCTGATGGACAGAAACATAAGACTGACATGAAGGCCTGGATGACTGTCTCTAATTTGTCCTACTTCCTAGACCTCCTTAATCTTCAGACTCCATCCTCTAAACCACCCTCAACTTAACATTTTAATCACGTTTCTAAAATATAAATCATCACATTACTTTACATCTTATTCAATATAATTCCCTGCTACTTACATAATAAATTTCAAAATCCTCTCCATAAAAGTGTGTTTGAGTTATGATCCCCTATTTATATCTTTAACTGCACCCCTTGTAATCTCCTCATACACCTTTCAATTTATTTATATCTAAATATTCATTAATTTAACACATATTTGATCAAGTGCCAAGCAAGGTTCTAAGTATGATGAATACAGCAGTGAATGAAATAAATAAAATTCTTTGCCATTACAGACCTTATAACCCCCAGAGAGGGGGAGACTAAAAAATAACATCTATCATATCTCTCTTTAATGTTTCTTTTAGCCAATGTGAAAAACTTTTGAGTACTGGAGAATGACAGTGGATATAATGAGCTTAATGGGACAGTCACACTCCAATTGTTGCTGTCTTTACTGGGGCACATCATCAGAACACTTCACACCTCTTACAAATGATTTTCTTAGTTTAACTAAGAAGTGGAGAACTCTAGAAGCAATTGGCTTTTACCTGGAAGGAACAGCAGGACTTCATAGCATTTTACATCAGAACTATGTCAATTCTGACTCTTTGCTGTCATTTAACAAGCAGAAACATGGATCACCTCACCATCCTAAGGACATCTTACTATACTGGTGACATCGTGCTAATTGGGCCTGGAAAGAAAACAATGTAAACATCCTACAATAGATACTTTAGTAAGATAGAGAGGATAAATCCCTGGTAAACACAGGGGTCTTTCACCTCATTGAAGTGTCTGGGGAGGAGGTGGTATAAGGGTCTTCAACTTATCACTTTATATCAAATGAAGTACATGTTTCTACTTTACTAAAAGACCACAATGCTTAGTATCATATTTACTAAATAATCTAAAGACTTGTCAGCTTTTAGTGGAGTCTAGATGAGAAAAGACTCTCCAGATGATACAGGCTGAAGTTTAAGCAGTTCTTCATTTTTGCCTCTACGATCCAACAGATCCAGTGATGATTCAATGCACTACGAAGACCGTGGCTGACTTTGTTAGGAAAATCACAACAAAGTCTCAGAATTCTGGAGGAAAGCCAAGCCATTTTGGGAATGTAATTCTCCTTCTGAGACACAGTTCTTGGATTGAACATCTGATCACTGGACACTGGGAGACATTAAGAACTGAGAAACTCATTATGAGCTGAGCTTTATGAGAGCAACTCAAACTGTAGATTATACACTGTAGCATTTCAGTGTTCACCTGGAATATACTTATCGGAGTATGTCCTGAAAGCTCAAGGAAGTTGCATAAACAGAATGTTCACACTTCTGTCGGTCTTGCTCTTTCCTTATATCCAAGCCTTCATGGGAAGTTCCTATGACCAATTTTTACTGGAGAGTAAGTAATTGGAGTCTGGCTTACAAATAATTTCGCATGATGTGCTGGCATTAATTAGCAGTGGACAATGGCAGGAAAGTGAAGATATAGAAGATATGAATAACACTATCGACAAGTGTGAACTAATAGACATCTATAGAATGCTGTACCCAACAATAGAAAATACATTCTTTTCAATTGTACATGCAGGAGTCATCTGGTTAGACCATAATAGGGAGGGTTATTCAAAGATACCTCAATAGATACCATAAAGCACAAAGAATTAAAATCAAATGTGGTATATCTCACACCAGGCACGAAAACTATTTTGACAGGGATCAGGTACCAAAGCATTGAACCCAGAGCCATAAGTCTTCTAGAAAACAGGAGATTATCTTTGAGAACCTGGCATCAGCAAAATTTCTTGGAGAGAACATATAGACCACTGACCAAAACCTTGAAAATTAATTAATTACATTCCATAAATATTAAAAGTTTCTGCTCCTCAAGATACCACTAATAAAAGAAATAAACGAGCCACAGACTGAGGAAAAATATTTATAACACATATGACAAATGATTTGTACCCATAAAGAACACCTACAAATCAACAGTAAAAATATGAACATCCCAATTTTTTAAATGAGCCAAAGATTTGGACACTTTGCCACAGAAGATGTATTAATGCTCAATAAACACACGAAAGAATACTTAACATCTTTAATCTTTGGGAGTTTGCAAATTAAAACCATAAATGAACTACCATCCCCTACCCACTAGAGTAACTAAAATCGAAAGGACTAACTTCACTGCCTATTGGTAAAGATGTGGAACCATTGGTAATGGCTCCTTGGATTTCCTTGGAGAACTGGTGCCCTGCACTCTCAGGCCATGTGTTTCGGGTAGAGTGGAATCTACCTGTACTTTAGGACAGGCAGATCTGAGCCTGGCCAACCAGGATCACAGGAGATAATCAAGAAATATTACCAGATCTAAGCAGGCTCAACTAAAGTAAGTCGGCCTCGGATCTTTGTAGTTCTTGGGAAAGAAATGTGTTTGGTTTTTTGTTTTGTGTTTTGGTTTTGGTTTTTGTATTGTCACCAGATCTGGCTGCTTATAAACCTGGTACAATTGGTGGCCATTGTGATCATCACCCTAGGAGCATCTTTGTAAAAAGAAAGCTAACAGAGTTATGTGGCACCGTGAGGGAAAGACAGATGACCAAATCCAGGTACCAGATCCAGCATGCTCTAATCCTGGACTTGTCAGTTAGGAAAGTCAATAAATTCCCTTTTCCCTCAAGTGTATTTGAATTCTATATTTCATTTGCAACGTTAAAAAAAAAAAAACTTCATTAAAACAGAAATAAACTAGATTTCATATTTTATTTGCCATTAAGCAAAATCAATCTAGAATATACGTTAGAAATCCACCTGTGTATTATATTCTTTTTGATGCAAGATGGGGGAATCATTAATTTTTTTTTTTGCCTTATAATTAAAATACTTCAAAAAGTATAAAATACTTCTTCTAAAATGACATGATATACTATACTATGCTATACCAATTTTAAGCTGAGACTTCACTTCTGGGGAAAAAAAATAGTAGTTAAAATGAATGTGCCCACTTGATTAAACTACAAAGGAACCAGCAGTGCCACAAAAAAAATGAAAATCCATTATCTAAAATGATTAGGGGCTTCCCTGGTGGCGCAGTGGTTGAGAGTCCGCCTGCCGATTCAGGGGACACGGGTTCGTGCCCCGGTCCGGGAAGATCCCACGTGCCGCGGAGCGGCTGGGCCCGTGAGCCATGGCCGCTGACCCTGCGCGTCCAGAGCCTGTGCTCCGCAGCGGGAGAGGCCACGACAGTGAGAGGCCCGCGTACCGCAAAAAAAAAAAAAAAATAAAATAAAATAAAAATGATTAGGATGGAGAATGAACAGGATGTAGTGGTGTGCATTACTTTTCAGGCAGAAAAAGTCAAAGTATAGTCAAGTTATTCTATCCACTGGTCAAATGAAATCTCTGGATTTAGAAAAATTCAATTCTAGAAAAGTCTGCAGATGAAAAACTGATATAGGGCCCATGCAGAAATTTTACAGGGAAGTTCATCAAGAAAATATTTCCTTAAAATCATGTAATAGTTGTATTTACAATCTACTATAAATACATTTTCAAAGTAAAAATGCGTGACAGTCAGCCTATCAAATAAGTCAATCAGTCAACTGAGTATAGTCCAAAATCCACAACAATCAGACCTAAAATATAATAAATAAATATAATCAATGATGTTATTTTGAAAAAAATTTAAAGGAGAAAACAAATTAGGCTGAAATTTTAATACTAAAGCACAGTAATAGTCTTCAGTTCATAGTATATCATCCTTGAATCTGAAATTTCTCTTGTTTGGGTTCTAAATCAGGCATCCATCCCAGAAAATAAAAAAAAATCTTTTAATTAGATTTTAATAATAATACCTGCTTTTGTTAGAAGGTTACTATTATTAAGCACTATGCTATTTCTTTGGATGCATTATTATATTTAATCCTTACAATAACCCCATGTTATAGATTTCATTAAGGTCATTGTAAATCTGAGGAAACTAAAAATTACTAAAGTCAAATCAAAACAAACAAATAGCACACATGGCATTTGGTCTGTCTCATTTCAGACCCCACATACAAGCCAAATAACAGAAAAAAAAATTTTTGAAATGAATTCAGACCCAAAGAGTGAAGTAAATGACTCTTTCCTACAGAAATAAAGCTGTACTGGTTAAAAGAAAGCCCCTTGCTCAAGTTTATGTAACTGGTGTTAGCTCAGTTTTAACAGATTTCTCTCTTGGGAAATGTAATCTGTATATATAAAATCCTTAAAAAATCAAGTGCTGATATTTCTTGCAACTCCTTTGGGAGAAATGAAGCTCAAATCCCAGTTTAAACAGAATTTTTGAAAATCCAGGGGGAGATCAAGATGCAGAGTAGAAGGACACGGAGCTCACCTCCCTCCACGAACACATCAAAAATACTCTACACATGGAATAATTATCACTGAAAACTAATTGGAAACTGGCAGAGGACTCCTGTACAACCAAGGCTGCAAGGAAGATCCACATGTAATAAGGTAGGAAGGAAAGAAAAGTAATCAACTTGAGACCTGTGCCCCTGGGAGGGGACTCAGAAGAGGAGGGGGATGACACGGGGAGAGATCCTCTCTGGGAAGTGAGCAGTTCAAGCCACATATTGGGTGCCCCAGCCCTGGGGTCTGACACCAAGAAGATGAGTCCACTTAGTGGGTTAGAGAACCAGTGGGACTGACAGCATGGCTAAAAGAAACCTAGACTCCACTTGAGAATAGCACACATGCTTGCTTACTGAAACAAGGCTGAGGAAACAGATTGAAACTGCCTGGGACTCTGGCTAGTTTTCCACAGTCACCCTGGCACGAGCCCCAGTTTGAGCGGAGTGCACACTCTGACCCCACTTGCTTCTTAAAGCAGCAAATTTTTCAGCAGAAACTTTACAGGCCAGAAAGGAGTGGCATGATATATTTAAAGTGCTGAAAGGGAAAAACCTGCAAACTAGGATACTATACCCAACAAGGTTATCACTTAGAATTGCAGGAGAGATAAAGAACTTCTCAGACAAGCAAAAACTAAAAAAATTCGTAAGTACTAAATTACCCTAGAAGAAATATTAAAGGGTCTTCTCTATGTGGAAAAGAAGTAAGTATCTATAGGCAAGGAAAAATCCCACTAGTAAAGGAAAATATGTAGTAAAGCTTGAGTATCAACCATTTAAATAAGCTGGTATGATGATTAAAAGATTAAAAAGTATAAAATAAACTATAACTACAATAAACAGTGAGTGATGGAATAAACATGAAGATGTAAAATATGACATCAAAAACACAAAATGTGGGTGATGGGATTTTAAAAATGTAGATCCTTTAGACTGTACTTAAATGACTGCCAGTTTAAAATAAGTAGATATAGTTATAGGTCACTATATATGAACCCCACGGTAACCACAAGTCAAAAACCTGCAATAGATACACAAAAACTAGAGAGAAAGGAATATAAGCACACCACTAAAGAAAATCCACAAACCACGAGGGAAGAAGCCAAAAGAAGAAAAAAAGAATAGGGAAGAAATATAAAAACAACTAGAAAACAAGTAGCAAAATGGCAATAAGTACATATCTATCAGTAATCACTTTAAGTGTCAATGGACTAAATACTCCAATCAAAAGGCATAGGGTGGCTGATTGGAAAAAAAAAAAGACCCATCTGTATGCTGCTTACAAGAGACTCACTTCAGAGCTAAAGACATACACAGATTGAAAGTGAGGGGATGGAAAAAGATATATCATGCAAACAGAAATGACAAGAAAAGGAGGGGTAGCAGTACTTATATCAGACAAAATAGACTTTAAAACAAACTATATAACAAAGACAAAGAAGGTCATTGTATAATTATAAAGGGATCAGTGCAAGAAGGGGTTATAACACTCATTATCATACATGCACCTAATACAAGAGCACCTAAATATATAAAGCAAATATTAACAGACATAAAGGGAGAATTGACAAGAAAACAATCCCATTTAAAATTTCATCAAAAAGAATAAAATACCTAGGAATAAACTTACCAAGGAGTTTAAAGTCTTATACTCTGGAAACTATAAAACATTGATGAAGGAAATTGGAGATGATACAAAGAAATGGAAAGATATCCAATGTTCTTGGATTGGAAGAATTAATATTTTTAAAATGTCTATACTACCTAAAGCAATCTACAGATTTAATGCAATCTCTACCAAAATACCCATGGCATTTTTCACAGATCTAGAACAAATACTTCTAAAATTTATATGGAATCACAAAAGACTCTGAATTGCCAGAGCAATCTTGAGAAAAAAGAACAAAGCTGGAGGTATCATGATCCCTGACTTCAAACTATACCACAAAGCTATAGTAATCAAAACAGCATGGTAAGGGCACAAAAACAGACACACAGATCAATGGAACAGAATAGAAGAGCCCAAAAATTAAATCCACATGCCTATGGTCAACTATTCTACAACAAAGGAGGTAAGAATAATCAATGGAGAAAAGATAGTCTCTTCAATAGTGGTGTTGGGAAAGCTGGACAGCTACATGTAAAGAATAAAATTACAACACTCCCTCACACCATATACAAAAATAAACTCAAAATGAATTAAAGACCTAAGTGTAAGACCAGAATTCATAAATCTCCTAGCAGAAAACAAAGGCAGAACACTCTTTGACCTACATCATAGCAATATTTTTGAATATGTCTCCTAAGGCAAAAGAAACAAAAGCAAAAATAAACAAATGGGACCTAATTAAATTTAAAAGCTTTTATATAAGAAAGAAAACCATCAACAAAATGAAAAGACAGCAAATAAAAAAATAAGAAGTAGATAAACAATTCAGAGAAGGTGAAGTTTAAACATTGACAAGCATTTGAAACGATCTTCAATGTCTCCAGTAGTAATGGAAATGCGAAATAAAACCATAATGAGATGGTACTTTTAACTCATCAGGTTGGCAGAAATTAAGAGTGAAAACATCTCCTGCTGACGATGTTCCAGATAAATAAGAAGGAGACTTGATAAATTGTTTTTGGAAAGTACTCTGTCAATAATGCTAATGTAAAAGGACTCTGTAATCTGTGACTCAGCAGCCCCATTTAAAAAAATCTCACCCTCTGAAGTTAAAAAAACACGTTTACATTAAAAAATGTATATAAAAGCTGTTTTTGTAGCATGGAAGCAACTGAATGTCTACCAGTTGGGGAATGCTGAATAAATTATGTTACACCCATGCCTTGAAGCTGTAAAAAGTGTAAGCTATTTCTATTTCCATTGCCCTGAAGAGATGTTTATAGTATACTGTTAGTGAAAAAAGAAAGTTTGAGAGTATTGGGTAGAAAATAGCTGCATTTTAGTTAAAACAAAACCAAATTTTAAAATTTACATGTGTTATATATCCAAATGAGAGTACCCTGGGAAAGGCCATTTGTTTGCGGGTAGAGAAGGGCTGAAGGAATGAGAGGATGTATGTGGGGCTCTTACCACTGGTTCCCTCAGGGGGTGAGAAAAGAGATGGGTTGCAAGTGTGAGATCATTCATTTTTTACCAAACTCTGGATGATTTTTCCCATTAAAATAAGTATCCATTATCTTTTGTAGTTTAAAATCTCAAAGACAAAGACTTTTGAAAAATGAAGCAGTGATAATGATATAAGGCTGAGGTCATGTCGAAAAACGCCAACATGATGTGAAGCCATTACGGTGAGTGAAATGCAACTTCAGGGTGAGTCACAGAAGAGGCTCCGGGCCCTGCAGTGCTGCCCTGTGGATGGGGCCATGGCAACTGCCCAGCATTCAGATTTGACAACCTTGAAGTGGAAGTCTGTGTCAGCTCACCTCCAGCTGGAGCCAGTACGAGGCCTCCTCAGCACAGAAGAGAGTTTTGGTTTCCTTAGCAAGAGTCAGAAGCACCTTGAAAGAGAGACAGTTGATGGAGCCAAGTTGTGGAGCGTTACGTCAGGTGGTGATGCGATCAGACACTTCGGAAACGGAGCAGGACCCTATGGTCTATGCCCTCTGTGTCCTCAGCCTTCCTTTTGTCTGTGGAAAAATTTAGCCAAAGAATAAGTTTAATCAGAGAAGTGAGAACATGCAGAAACAAAGGAAAACCGTCAAAGGAGACCAAATAATAATAGTTTAGTCACTGAGCCTAGTCAAGGACCTTTAGTTCCTTCCCAAGGACTATAGATAATATTCTGAGCCATATCCTGAGAGCTGTGTTGTAGATACTGAAACCGCCGCCAGGTGGAAGAAGTTAACTACATGGTGATCAGACTGTAGCCGTGACATAAGCTGCTGCAGTTTCGAGAACTGGCTGCAAGGAAATGGGAACACACCGACCCTGGAACTGAAGACTAACTGTACTTAGAACAATCAAGGGACTTCCCTGGTGGCCCAGTGGGTAAGACTCCATGCTCTCAATGCAGGGGACCCGGTTCGATCCCTGGTCAGGGAAATAGATTCCACATGCGTGCCGCAAGGAAGATCCCTAGTGCCCCAACTAACACCTGGAACAGCCAAATAAATAAATATTGAAAAAAAACCCCAACAATCAAGATGACCCAGATCAGACCAATTTCAGAGCTGACTGTGCTGTTTCTGCATGTAGCCCCCTCCCTCTGTCTATGAAAGTTCTTGCCCACTGATTGTGTGGGTGAGGGGGTCTGCCTGGAGTCCGCCCTCCCCCCAGGTTACCGGTATCCGAAATAAAGCAAACTTTCCTTTCCACCAACCTTGCCTCTCTGTTGGCTTTGGAGTGGCGAGCAGCCGGACCCCACTTTCAGTTACACTTCCTGCAGGGAGAGCCTTAGACAGGGGCTGGGACAGAGCTTCAGGAACGCAAGTCAAGGAGAGGAGGGCTCTTCAATCTTAATCCTTCAACAGTAACAAGTGACACGGACAGAGGGCTTCCTGTTGCCAGACACCATCCAGAGAGCCTTAAACATTTAACTCATTTAATCCTCCAATAACCTAATGAAGTTGGTCCTATTATTATCTTCATTCTCCAGATGAAGTGACTGAGGGACAGAGAAATTAATAGCCTACGGTCTTCCAGCAAGTCAGTGGTGGAATGAAATTTAAACCCAGACAGTCTGGCTACTTAGATTCTAAACAACTGGCTTCCTGTGCTTCCTGTGTTACTTGATACTTTCAAGTCTACTAAGGGTTTTCCCTTTGTGTGGAATATACTCTTTTCCTCATCCAGTATTAACATCTCCTTCCCCAATTTCTTTACTGCCTGACACCTCTCATTTTTCACAATACCTTAAGCAACGCTTTCAAACTCTGCATCAGCACATTATAGTATTAGCTTAAAGATGACCAATTTGGACCTACAAAAATGACAGTATCATATGTTTTGATGTAGTATCTACCTGTGTTTTATGAATATTACTTATGGATATTTCTTTCCCACTAAGGAGGAACCCACCCCAGAGTCCAAACTTTTTAAAATCACTGTTACTCCAAAGACTATCAGAGTATCTGCCACATACTATATATTTCTTAAATGATTACGGAATATAATAGTAAATGATGATGCAAAGAAATTCTGAAGTAAAGAGGCAGATGAGATGATGAAAAGGAGATGACAAAGCAAAAGACTTTGAGGACATTAAATCGATGATGCAGAAATCATAATTTAGCTAACTTCTTAAGGATAGGTATCAACATTGCTCATAAAATGTATAATATCTTTCTATTTCACTCTTAGGGTTAAGTCACTCCCAAGTCTGTTGATTAATTGACATATTTCCTATTTCAGTTCCACAGTGTATAGTCATGTTGAAGGGTACAAGTCCAACAGAAGCAGAAATCCTAAGTGGTTGGGAAATATGTTACCATACAATCTGAGTCAAGTAATTCTTTAAAAATGGAAGATAATGTGGGTCAGTATTATGACTGATTGGAAAGTGCACTTAAGATCAAAGAGATGATAACAAATGGAAGCTTTCTGCAGAAGTGCTCAGCATGAAGACCGTGCTGTAGAGCACTGTTCGTTCCCCACTGAATACATGTGGGCAGAGGAACAGACTTTAAAAATAAGGGATGTGGCTAAACTACGTAGAAGTTTTAAAGATAAATGTAAGTATAAGCCAACACCAACAGCTATAACCTATTTGTTTTATGAGGGAAGAAATGAATTTTTAAGATATACTAAGTGCAAATCTGCAAAGGGTCTAAAATAAAGATGACTGATATCATGGACATAGGTGACATTATGAGTTCTTGGGATTGGGATTTGTAGATTCTGTAGTTCATGAACAAATCTATATGGTCTGTTACAGACTCAGTGGATAACCTAGTCTCTTATATATCTGAGATCAATACTACCTTATATCTTCTTCTACTGTTGCTTTCTTTTTTTAAATTCAAATATCATTATCACTTCTCTCCTCACTACCTCAAAGCTTCTGTGAAGTTCATCCTTTACTTCTTCTTAATTCAAAGCCGCTCCTTCCTTGTGTGCTCTGGACTTACTATATTTCTGCCTTCATTTTAAAAATTTTACAGCATTCTTTCTCCATTGATTTCTAAGCTGTCTGTCTCCTCTAATCTTAAAACCCATGAACCTGTAACCTCTTTAAATACTGTACTACTAGTGGTAAAAATTCTCAAAAGGCTTGTCTTATCTCAGCGGCTTAATTTTCTCACCACTTACTCCATTCTTACCTATTTTCATCTGGCTTCAACCATCCTCCTCATACTGCATCTGCTCTCTCCAAGGTTTCAGGAAAAAAGAAAAGATCGTTCATGGAGTAGGTCTCAGAGAACATGAGAAGTGATGAGAGCAAAGGAACGAGGTGTAAGTAAGCCCTGGAAAGGGGAGACACGGTCAAATTTATGGGAAATTGCCTGGAGAACAGCATGGAGAGAAGGGCTTAGTCAAGCCATGTCCACAAAGCAGTGATACAGGCAGCCTGTGGTGACACCACATTGGGGTACTGCACAGTAGAAGATCTGATCTTCATGAGACCCAGCAGAGGAAAGACCGAAGAGTCAATGACTTGACTGGAAATTCACGAACCACTTTCATGACCAATAAGGAGATGTCATCACCACAGTAACGGAAAGTGTGGTATCTGTACAACAAAGTCTGCATCTGGTAGGGGCTGTGCCTTTACTGTACAATTTCAGATACTGTGGTTGGGACGACTGAAGGGAGCATAGAAAAGAGAGAAGGGTGAGTGAGGCCCACGAGTAGTGTGTAAACTGGATGAGAGCCAGTGGTCTGAAGGCTCTGTGTGTTTAAGAAGCCTCTACGATTTGCTATCCTGAGGCCAAGAATCCAAGTCCAAAAGATTCTCTCTGTTAGTTTTCACCATAATATCTAAAAACTGGGATGAATTCTTCTTTTCTCCAAGATTCTGTATTTAGTAAGGCTCATTAACTGCCCTTCTGCTCATCCCAGGCCAGTGTTCTCAGAGGCCTTTGTGGGCACTGGTCCTGCAGTGCATCAGAATTTGTTGCTTGGAATAGCTTATCACACCCACCTTGATGACCACCATTCTCAAAGAAGACTCTCCAGGTAAAGGTCTGGCTGCACAGTGTAACCAATTAAAACTTGGTAAGAAGGAGGACAGTTTCTTACAGAAATAACTACCCCAAGATAAGTTGCCACAAAAAAATAGGCATATCTTACAAGTTTTTCAATTCTGGGGAGAAGGGGGTCATGAGAATCAGACATTATTTAAAATTTTTTCACTTTAGTTTACAAAAGCAGAACTTATGAAATCATTTTTGGTTAAGAAATAGCTTCCTTATATATCCAGGAAAATAGGGTTAGGGTTAGAGTTAAAAAAGACAAAATCATAAATATTTCAAAAATGTAACCACAATAAATTTCCCCTCATCAGTTAATTCAGTGATTAATTGCTGTCCTTCTGGATCTGGTTACTAGTCAGAACTAAAACTGAGTTCTGGATATCCTGACTCAGTGTTATGGTCTGAAAGTTGTTGAAATGATGTCTTCTCAGAAGCCTGGACTCAGAGTCTATTCTCTGAATTGTCAACATCAGTCCAAGGGTTTTTTTCTTTTTTAATGTTTATTTATTTATTTATTTTTTGGCTGCATCGTGTCTTAGTCGTGGCATGCGGGATCTTCACCGCGTCCTGCAGGATCTTTTCATTGTGGCGCACGGGCTCTGTAGTTGCGGCGTGGGGGCTTAGTTACCCTGCGGCATTTGGGACCCCATTTCCCCGACCAGGGATCAAACCCGTGTCCCCTGAATTGGAAGGCGGATTCTTAACCACTGGACCACCAGGGAAGTCCCATTCCAAGGTTTTAAGTTACCTAAATATCTTGGAAATTATCCTCAAGCTGACATATGACAAAACATGATTAGTCTTTAAAAAAAGCTAATCAGAAAAATGATTCAATTAAGATGAATAAAATCCAATCTTTTATAATCATAAATATTATGTAAGAGTAAAGTTAGCCTATTTGATCAGTAAACGTATTTAAGTTTAGAAAAAGCAAACTCAAATAGAATAAAACATAAGCTTGTTTTATACTTAACCGTGATGAATCAGAAGACATAGCTTTTTTTTTTTTACTAAACTAAAATTATTAAACTGGTCTTGTTTGCCACAGAGTTATCTTAATTATGTTAGCCTGGAATCTCAAAACATTTTTGAGATAGTTTTTGTAGGAAAACACATTTTAGATTTATTCCAACCTTGGACTGGAATAGGATGACCTTTGCGGGCTCGAGTTATTCCTCAGACCAGCAGTTTGTCATGTCTGCCTGGTACGAATGAGTCCCCATTAATTAAAGCCAGTGATCTTGAATTTTTTTCCTCACCTTCTACCGGAAAATTAAGGTTACACCAAATTTTTTGTTATTAGTTTAAGGATGTAACTTCTGTCATATATTAATATTGCCTTTTAAATAGAAATTGTTATTTCATGTTTGTAATATATCCAATGGAATTAGAATGACATATCAAACCTGAAAGGAACAAATTAATTCTGACTAAATGAAGTGGGTTCTCTAAAGTTCAGGGCACCATGCCCTAGATTGTCCTAGATTGCAACAGGGGGACATTTAGCTCTGCATCTGCATTTAATATGTTCTGGTATTAAGAGAGAAGTTTTTATTTAATTTGTGGAAATTAACATCAAAAATAAAAGAAGTAAAAGTTAACGTAAGGTTTATAACAGATATATTTATTATTGTCTCTTAAATGAACACTTTAGAGAGTAGAATCCACAATATACCAAATTTAGGTTGATTCAAATCTAGTAAGTACATGGTAGAAATGGGCACCATCAGAGATAACAGAAATATTAAAGATGAAAAAGCAGAGAAATGGTCTACCAGTGACAACAAGCAGGAATCTTACCCCCAAAGGAAACAATGCATTCGTCTGTGCATTATCCAGGAATCTTGTCACAAGTCAAAGAAAACATGTCACCTGTGAGTCTAAACAAATAGCGCCAAAAAATTAAACTATATTTTGGTCTATCAGAAATAAACATGGAACTTTTCACATCGTCTGCCTTGAAATCATGCAGAGTATCATTTCATACTATAGACACAAGCGGATGAGAGTCTTTACCTTTTCTTTAATGAGGAGACTGAAGATGCTCTTCATAAAGTTTGAATATTCCATTTCTAAAATTCATAGATAAGGCATAGCGACTCGTCAGGATGTTTTAGGCTGGATGAAATAAAATGCTTCCATCTTCAGTATTTCTTACTGTTGTTTGGTTTTGCTTTCCTGAGATTCTAAGTATCAATGCTTTGACAATAGCTGAGAGATGGGAGGAAAGGACTTGTCAAAAAAATGTCATCATTGCCACCACTCCAACCTATAATGTATCTTGAATTCAAAACATACTCGCACGGGTTAAAATAACTTTCTGATTCCGGGATTCACCTTCACCAGAATTACCAGTAAGGCAAGGAAAGGCACAGTAACTCACTGCTGGCTCATGGTGACTTCAGTAATGGAGGCTTTGCCAGAATCAATATTTTGAAATGTTTCATTGTTTGGCCCTCTGAAGATGTCACAGCTGGCAGTGAATGAGAGCAGTAAGGATGGGTGAAAAAATGGACTTCTTCTGAGAAGTAGAAGAGAGGCAATTAGGAAAGAGAATACTGGAAAAATCACAGGGGTATTCTCAGGCCGATCAATTTTAGGAACAACGACATGGATTGAAGGATCTGGAAATAGATTTGTTCAAAATTGTCCATGCTTACATACCCACTTGCAAATTCCTCAGGACCCACTCCCCGCCCCGCCCAAGGTACATCAGCGTTTGAAGACGGTAAACCTAACTTGCTAAAATTACTTTAATGAGATCTCTTTAACTTCCTAAAGGACCTTTAATAATGTGATCTCTTTAAAAGGGAATATAATCCAGACGTATTGATAATTGCATCAAGATGCAATTGAAATTTTGTGAAAATTGACAGCTTATTTCTAAAATGTATATGGAAATTTAAAGGACCAAGAAGAGCCAATGTAAACTTGAAAACAAAAAGTAGAGGAAATAGAGAACTTAAACTATTGAATTAAGACTTATGAAAAGGCAACAATAATTAAGACAGTGTAGCAAGGGCACAAGAATAAACAGTCCCATGGGTCGGAAACAAATCTATACATGTACAGTTGCCTGATGTAAAAGAAAGATAACAATCTGGTACAGTGAGGAAAAGGATGGGTTTTTTGAAATGATGCTGTGCAATTGTGTCAGTAAGGACAAAACAAACATTGCATCTTGACCTCCAACCTCACACCACACACAACAGTCAATTCCGGATGAAAATGAAAGATAAAAATATTAAGTTTGCAGAATGAAACACAGGAGAATATCTTCAGTAACCTTGGGGAAGGCAAAGATTTTTTAAACACAATACCAGAAGTGCTAACTCAAGAGGAAAAACCGTTTCTGTTTCGAGCACTTCTGTTGGTCAAAAGAATTCTTGAGGGAGTGAAATGGCCGTGCACAGAGTGTGCCCAACAAATGTGTGTATGCAAAATATGTAAAGCGCCCCCAAAAAACAACAATATAAAAGCAAACAACCTATAGGCAAAAGAATTGAATAAGCACTTTCATGCGGCCAGTGAACATAAGAAGATGCCCAACTTCATTAGTCATTAAGGAGATGCAAGTTATAACCATGATGCAATGCCACTTAAACAACAAACTCCAAGAAGACTAAAATAAAAAATATAGACAGAATCACAGACATAGAGAACAGACTGATGGTTGCCAGAGGAGGGGACTGTTGCGGGAGGGATGCAGTGGGAGGCTGGGATTAGCAGATGTAAACTTCTATGTATAGAATGGATAAACAACAAGGTCCTACTGTACAGCACAGAGAACTATAGTCAATATTCTGTGAGAAACCATATGGAAAAGAATATTAAGAGAAGAATGTATATATAATCGAATCGTTTTGCTGTACGGCAGTAATTAACACAATATTGTAAATCAGCTGTACTTCAGTAAAAAGAAATATAGACAAAACCAGATGTTGACGAGAATGGGATGCAACCTGAACTTTCATACTCTGATGTGAGTGTATAAATTAGTATAATCATTATGGAGGGGTTGCAAGACTTAGCAAATAAAAATACAGAATACCCATTTATGGAATAACACTTGGTAGTTTATACTAAAGGTGGACATACGTATGGCCAAGTGACAAAGCAATTACTCCTGATTTCTATAACCAATAAAAATAAACCCCTGTGTTCATTATAATACTGTATAGTAATGTTCATAGCAGCACTATTTGTTATAGCCCCAAACTGAAAACAAACCGAATGTTCGTCAGTAATTTAAATGGATAGATACGTTGTGCTATATTCATGATCTGAAATACTACACAGCAGAGAAATTTAATGACCATCAAATTTTTCATATCTACTGGTAGATATGAAAAATTCCATAACCACAATGTCTAGTAAATGAAGCCAGGTACAAAACCGTACACTCTGTATTATTCCATTTATATAAAGTTCAAAACCAGGTAAAGGTAATCTATGGATTTAGGAGGTAAAATAATGGTTACTTTGAGGAAGAACTAGGAAACAATCCATGGGAGGGGGCAAGAACGCAGCTTCTGGAGTGCTGTTATAATTCTGGATTCAGTATGAGTTTAGATGAGTGTTTCCACTTCATGAAAACTCACTGGACTGTGAGCTTGTGCACTTCTTTGTGTGAATGATATACATCAAAATAATCTGTTAGTTTTTAAAATATAAATGTGTATGGAAGGATTTAAAATACATGAAAACAATAGCATTTATGTGAGGGGTGGGTTGGTATAAACAGAGGTAAAGTATTCTAACATCCTTGCATTCCCCAGAAAGAGTAAAACTACCAATTAACCAAACCAACCTATTTCTAATAAATAGACTTGACTTGTACGGCTGGTTGAGTTAGGTGACTTTTTATTGTAATTAATCTCTATTATATATTCAGCATTAATCTGTCACCTAGAGAGTAGATGCTATCAGAACAAATAGTTCAGGGAAGGGTGGTGTTTAGTGTAGGTGAAAAGATGAAATAAAAATATACCTTTTAGGGTTCTAGGAATAGATTACCTAGTAATTTTCAGAAGACAGCTAACTTGGGCCAAAGGTAATTTTCCCATTCCTTCTTTTAAGCCTTCTGTGTATTAGTGGAGCTTTAACGCTCTGGTAAGTGCCCCAGGAGCAGAGCAGCAGACCTCATCCTAAAGGGGCAAACCTATAAGGCCAAGGACAGAAAGACGAGAGACATCGGTTTAGCAGCATCCAGGTGCCGAGGGAAGTTTACATGAATATTTCTCAGGTGTACAGTGGCCCACCTCCTGACAGGGAGGAAAGTCAGGCATTGGCTTAGCGCAGGCCCAGGTGGTAGAATAAACGTGGGTTTGCTTCCCTCTGCTTCTTACCCTCCCAGAAACTGGTCACACTGATTAAGATGGGACCACACAATTGCTACTTGTTTTATTTTTATAAAATTAGTGTTTATACTGAAGAAAAAAATCTATTTGAATCAGAAACATAATTTGGGGGGAAAATCAAATATAAATGAGATAAAGAAGTATAATGGAATTTAATTTAGGAACAACTTGTTTAGAAACTTGTGTATTTAGAAATTGACAAGGAACATTTTTCTTTCTGGGACTAAGTTTCCTCATCCGTGAAATGGGGATAATAATAATATACATATTTCAAGATTATTGTGAGAATTATATGAGATACATAACTTTAACTTCAGGCTCCAGGACACGTTAGTTATGTGAACTTAGGCAAGTTATGAACACGTAACCTCTCTGCATTTTAGCTTTTCCATCTGTAAAATGAGAACATAGTAGCACTCATCATTCATATAGATATTTTCTTTTAAACACGTGGTATAAATAGTGTGATGTACACACACACATGAACATACAGGTCTGTATATGTGTGCGTCAGTTAATTTTCATGCTTAGTCTGCTTTTGAAATACACTAATCTATTAATCAGCAGATTGTTAAAAGAACTTTTCATTGGGGAAATATATTGTGTTCAAGAAATTTTATGCACATTGTTCTCCCTTTGAAGGTATGAGAGGTGAGAATCTGGAAAGCTCAGCAGTTTGCCTTTTGGAGGAAAACACTCCAACTCCAGAGCTCTATGTGATTCTGTGTCTTCCACTCCACAGAGCCCTTCAACCCAACTAAATGGTTGGTCACCTCTCCATTGGGAATGCCAGTGAGTCCTTTACGGTACAGTCCTCCTGGCAGCGTACTTTCTGATAGATCAGCTTCCTTCTTGGTAGGAGGTGCCCCCACCAAGCTGGCTTTTGATTCTGAGCTTTACTCCTACCAATGCCCACCTTGGAGCAAACATCCCTCCACGGTGCTTGTAAAAGTGCCTGACAGTGGAGTGGGGACTTGGCTAAGCTGACAGCACACTGCGTGACTGCCTTTTTGCCTTCGTGCAAATAAACACGTATTTGTTATATTTTGGTCTAACTACCTGTATCCATTCCAGTGTATGACACGGTGATGAAGTTCTCTACGTTTCAGAAATACTTGCACGAGTGAAATAAAGTTGCAGGCACAGAGATGCATCCGCTTTACCCACCTTCCAAACTATGGAAACAGAGTCTTCCAGTCAAACAAGAGCTACTTCTCCTCCCACCCTTCTCTGGTCTAAAACTCTAGCTGCAAGTTGGAGAGGCTGGGAGAAGGGAAACCTAACCAGGCGGCCACCCACCCTTCCCTGCAGACTGGCACCCTTCCCTGCCAATTGCAGCCCTTTGCTTGGGTGAAGTGAAGAAATAGCTCACGTTTAACGAAGACTAAAGCATTGCTTATAAATTAAGCTGAACATGTTGTAGTCTCTGAGTCCAGATTGGATTTTCTTTTTTAACCTCTTTATTGGAGTATAATTGCATAACAATGTTGTGTTAGTTTGTGCTGTATAACAAAGTGAATCAGCTATACAGTATACATATATCCCCATATCTCCACCCTCTTGCATCTCCCTCCCACCCTCCCTATCACACCCCTCTAGGTGGTCACAGAGCACCGAGCTGATCTCCCTGTGCTATGCGGCTGCTTCCCACTAGCTACTTTACATTTGGTAGTGTATATATGTCAATGCTACTCTTTCACTTCGTCCCAGTTTACCCTTCCCCCTTCCCGTGTCCTCAAGTCCATTCTCTACCTCTGTATCTTTATTCCTGTCCTGCCCCATACAGATTGGACTTTTATGATTTAAAATAGCCCTAGGGTCAGCTGTCACCTAAGGATGGATGGGAAAGTCAGGGGATCTGTCCAACTTTCCACTTAGAGCCACGGTGAAGACATTTGAAAGGAAGAGAAGGAAACAAAACTAAAGTTTTGTTTTAATTTCATCATAAATCATTTTTATTCAGTATGCTTATAAAAATAATTCAATGTCATATTGAATTTATATTATATAAAAATATTGAGAATGATATTCTACTTCTTAGTATAACTGGTTTGACTGATGGGACTCAATTTCTGTGTGTACTATCACAAAATGGTTTTATTTTTCCATTAGCTGTCATCATCTGTATTCTTTCGAAAATCCCTCTTTCTCTTTCCATTATATATAAGCATCTTTAATGTTGTCCCTAATTCATAGCACTTTCAGTCATTTTCAGTTACTAAAACAGCTTCATTAGGGAATTCCCTGGTGGTCCAGTGGTTCAGAGTCCAAGCTTCCAGTACAGGGGGTACGGGTTCGATCCCTGGTGGGGGAACTAAGATCCCCCAGGCTACATACGGTGGCCAAAAAACACAACTTTGTTATATTTTTAAAATTTAGCTACACATCTTTAAAGCTGCAATCTTAAGCTCTCCCTCTCTCCCCAGTTCCTTCAGTGGGAGTTGAATAAAAAGGGAGGTTTCTTCTCTTATACTTTTCCTCCATCCGACTTCCCAGTGGTTTCTCCAAATACATCTTTTTTTTTTTTTTTTTTTTTTTTTGCGGTACACGGGCCTCTCACTGTTGTGGCCTCTCCCGTTGAGGAGCACAGGCTCCGGACACGCAGGCTCAGCGGCCATGGCTCACGGGCCCAACCACTCCGCGGCACGTGGGATCTTCCCGGACCGGGGCACGAACCCGTGTCCCCTGCATCAGCAGGCGGACTCTCAACCACTGCACCACCAGGGAAGCCCCTCTCCAAATACATCTTTGTCTCCTCTCAGCTGAAAACCACTACCCATTTAGCCTATCTACATAAACACAGCAACATTGGGGCCAACAGACCCTGGATTTAACAGCAAGTAGGTACTCTAAGCATTGGTGGTCCCTTTCTAGGTGAGATCACACCTTCCTATTGTTCCCAATTTGCAGGCAGCACACAGAACTGCTCTGATGCATGTGCCTCTTTACTCCTCAATATGGTGGCCTGTGACAAGCCTGCAACCTCCAATCCTACCAACACTATATAGTCAAAGATAGAGGTGGCTGTAAAGCCTGAACCTTAAGAGGCCATCCTTATCCCCTCCACCTGGATATGGTCACCTTCATCTGGCTCCAATGCTCTACCCCAGGATTTGCAAACTTCAGTTGTAAGAATCCAGAGAGTAAGTCCTTTGGCTTTGCAGACCATAAAGTGTGTGTCACAACTATGACTGATGTCAACAACTAATGTCAATTCTGCCTAGGTAGCTCCAAAGGCACCACAGACAATAGATAAATGAAGGAATATGGCTGTGTTACAATACAATTTTATTCATGGACATTTGAATTTCATACAATTTCCACATGTCATGAAATACCACCCTTTAAAAATTTTTTTCAACCATTTACAACTGTGAAGTCATTCGTCGCTTGCAGTCAGTCACACAAAATCAGAAGGCTAATGGATTTTGCCTGCTGGTGTTTGCTATCCCCTGCTCTTCTCCATCCCTGCATCTCTAAGGTCAGGGAAGCAAGCCCATGTCTAAACCAACATCCAGTCTTGCAAGGAAATACTGGGAATTAACCCCAAACCTTGTAAGCAATTCTCTCAGGGAAACTCTCCCCCACCCCCATCAGTGAAAGGACCGGGAAAGCTGGAGGAGGTGATAGTTTCTAAGAACGATACACTCCTATCACAACAATGTCCCAGAACCTCCCTTACATATCACCATAGTAATGGCCACCAAAACAGCTCAATACTTCTCATGGGCTCCCCACCACACCCCCGACTGGGCCCTGGAGTATGTAGTAATTCCTGCAGAGTTCAGTAAACTTGGGGATGTTAAATCTCTATCAATACCTCACATTATTGTTACATAATTTAGACATCAGAAACATTGAACAATTTACTTTTTTAAAAAAATTATTTTCCCAAATGGGTCCCTCAATTGACCTTCCAGGTGGCTTAAGATAGCCACTGATGTATTTAGATAAAGTAAAATAAAAGTTTAATGTCCTGATTTCTTCTTTTGCTATCTCTAAGAGTCATAGAAATCAGGGAATAACCTGAGAGCCATTCACCATCTGAATGATCAGTGATACTCTCGATGACTGATTGCTGGTCTTCGCTAGCAAAAGCATAAGCAAGGCAGCCACTGTAGTCATAGCTGTCCCTGGAATGTCATCAAGCTTTCTTGATAGTCTAGATGACATTCTTCTAGGCAAAACAATGAATAGGAGACCTGAGTTAACCCAGGGACAAGGTGTTCATCCAAATCAAAACTGCAGCTTCACAAGCTTTAGTGGTCAAGGATTAGCGTCAGTCAAGATGACTCTGATTTCCATGGACACTTACAAGATCTACAGACTGATTCAAAGCTACAGAATATTCAATACAACACAGCTGGATCTGACTCCATCTTACTTGAAGAATTGTAGACACAAGGTAAGAAGTCTCACCTCCTATTTCTTTTCTCCGCACCTGATAGCCATGGATTGACGCCCCATGGAACAACCTTTACAGGAGAGATTAAGGGCTTCCCCACCCTCCTACAGAAAACATTTTTGTTCCTCTCTGAGATTCCATTAGTCATTAAAAAGAAAAACCAAACCCTGATCTGCTGTCATTATTAAGGGTGCCTTTATGCATGTTTGATTGCAAACAGACCATCTTGCATCCCACATTCAAGTTACAAGCCATAAAAGCTGAAGCCCTTTCCTAGTATACACACTCAAGTTAGGACAAGTAATTTTGTGCTGGTATTTTATCTATTTATTTTACTCTGTTTCTGCATCAATACTAGGGTTTGAAAACTTTAAGGATGAAGAACTGTTATTCAATAGCAACCCACTCACAGATATATTTGATTGATGTTACTAGATGGGAATGACCATATTGGAAGATCTACAGTTAGAGATCACAGGCTATAAGTGGATTTTTTTGTGTGTCTGTGAGACAAATGAGGTAAATTTTTTGGTGCATTTGTAGTTTCTAAATTTCTACAGTAATCCTATAGCAACTGTTTTAATTTTTACAAAATAATTTTTAAATCTTAGGAAATAAACAGAGCAATTAGCATGATCAGTTTTCAAAAGGAGAAACCAGAACCGGCTCAGAGAAAAAAGACAGACAGCACTACTACCATCCTGAGCAGGCCCCAACTTTTCTGATTCCCCGGTTGGCAATTTCTGGTCTCTGCAATACCTTCTAGAACAATGACCCGGAGACAAATTGGTTATGTCTCCAAAGAATTTAAAGAGGGCACTTAGTGAAGGTAATAAAACTAAGGAGCTAGTTACCTGACAAAAAGTAATTTTAAACTTACTTTTGAACCTTGGGTCCGTGTTTGATTTTCCTGACTGGTACTTTGTTCTTGTATTCCACCCACATAATCTATGTACTCACAGTGAAAAGCAAGGGGCCTGCTTCAGCCCACACGTTGTTTTCCAGTGATTTGTCTCCAGCTCGGACCTTTTCCCAGGATTACTGTTGGGGGACATGACTCTTTCTGCTTCCTGTTTAGACAGAAGGTTTTTCCTTATCAGAGAGAAACCAAGTCACACGTACATGGCATAAACTGAATAAAGCTATTGGTTTTTAAATACTTTATTACACTGACTCCAGTGTCCTTAGTAGATGAATATAATCAAGTTAGCAACCTGGTTTGGTCACTGAGAAAATGAAACATTTCTGAAACCTCACGAAACAGTGTAGTGTGCAAACTAGAACTAGTCAGGCTTTCTTTCATCTCTTTACAGAACAGTCACTGCAAGCAGCACGGTACATCATAAGAGCTTTCACTGCTGTCCTTCAGCCTCTAAACTGCAGAGGAGAGATGAAGGCAAACTTCCAAGGAAATGCCCAGGGAATGCAGTCAAACATTATCCAGGAAGCTGCAGGTAGGATGGCATTACATGAAAGCTCCAACGTGCTTCAAAACCTAGGCTACTGAAGTCTACAATGAAATTCACATTTTCTCTACATACAAAGAAATTACACACATTTAAAGAACTGTTACCCTATGTTAATTCCCAACCTGGTCGATTATTTGTAGTCTTATCATCAAACTTTGTATGAGGTGGTGGTTTTGTTTTCTGTTCTGTTACTTAAACTATTATAACTTGCTTTAATGATTCAGAAATGAGAGTGACATTTGTATATATAGTCACAGTTTAAGAGAAAGGTAGTTGACCTGAATTTCTGAATTAGGAATGAGGAAAGGTATTAAATGGCTTTGTTTAAAAAACAAAAAAAGGCCCAACACTATAGATATAAATGATAGCTCTGTCACTACAAGCATGAATGTAATATAAAGAGACCAGTGTTTTAAAACCAATGTGAACAGACTGACTTTTTAAGAAATCAGCTATTTTAGTTCATTAAAGTGGATTTCACAGCTGCTATGATGTGTCTAGCACTGATTCCAAACATATCCAGCAATTCACTAGGTTTCCCGCTTTTTTTAGGCACTCCTGACACTGCCAGCTGATGAACGTGGATGCCAGGCTCCCCAGAGACGGCTGCACATATGGCTTCTCCAATGCCACCTTCTCAGCAGTGATCCTCCACCGTGATAACCCGGCCGCCTGTAGCTTTTGCACTGGATATGATGGTGGCAGCATCCAGGGGTTTAATGGTAAACGGGTCAATGACACAGATAGAAATACCCTGTTGAGAAAGGGCATCGGCAGCCGCTAAGGCTTCAGACAGTAACTCCAGCTCCGATAACTGTGACTTTGTCATTAACAATGTGGCTGATGACCGTGGCCCGTCTCATCTCAAAATTTTCTTGTGGGGTATAGATAACTGCAGTTTCTGGCCAGCTGGTCCGAACGAAGCACAACCCCTTTGGGGTTGGCAGCCAGATAAACAGCACGCTCTGTTGAGACGGCGTCACTTGGATAGAACACAGTGCAATTGGGGATGCTTCGGAACATGTCTAGATCTTCCAGGGCCATCTGGGAGGGGCCATCTTCACCAACGGACACCCCGCAGTGGGAACCACTAAGACTGACACTGGTTTGAGATATGGCTCCCTTCCGGATCTGATCTAATGCTCTGGTCAAAAAGGCAGCTGAAGTCCTAACAAAAGCAACGGTTCGACCACGTGTGGCACAGGCCAGTTCTGTCCCGCAGTAAAACACTCAATAACGCTCAGAGTGATCTTTCTTGAATATCTCAGAAAAGATGGAGTTCTTTGGGTCGCCATACAGGACAATGGCTTTTTCATTTGCATGGCCCAGTTCAGCTAGAGCCAAACTATATGCTTTCTGAGTAGCTATTTTGTCGCCTGCTTTATAATCAGGCAGGCAGGTCATTTTATATCTGTGACGCTGACTGGAGGTGAGCCTTCAACAGGGGGTTTGGGTATGAGATTCCTGTTGGTCCGCATCTGACTCTGTTAGTCTGATGACTTCATTTGCTCTTTCTTTCGGCACCGGCTTTCCATGCCAGTTCTCCGCATCCTCAACATCTGGAATACGCCGGTCCCTGAAGGTCTTCGCAACTATGGCAGCGGGCTCGCTCTTCACTCGAGTCGCTTGGCAAAACGCGTGGCACAAGGCCTCCACGTCCTGGCCATCCACTCCCTACCCGAGTGTTCCACCCACAGGCTTCGCGGCGACGCCGACAGATGTCTGCGCGGTGCTTTGCGGGCGCCACGCCACTCTGTCCCAAGTGGTTCACGTGGAAGACCGCCACGAGGTTATCCAAACTGTAGTGGGAAGCAGAGCCCTCCGAGGCCTCGCCGTCGCCCAGGAGGCAGAACACCCGGTAGCTGGCTCTGGTCCAGTACTCGCCAGCATAAGCCGTTCCACACGCGGCGCCCAACCCAGCCCCAGCGATCCTGTCGCCACATCGACAGACGACAGTCTGGGGGTGGGATGTCCCTCCGGGGCACAGTGAATCGTCCTCAGGTTCATCAGGTTGGGTTCACTGGTGCCGCCCGCCTCCGCCCAGGCGGCACAGAGCAGTAGAGCCGCATGGCCCTATGGAGAGGACGAACCTGTCGCTGTCCGGCGGCTCCGGCTCTGTCTGTAGCTCATCGCGTGGAAGAAGAGCACCGACACGACCTCGGCCGCGCTGCACCACGACGTGGGGTGGCCCTGATGGTATGGATGCGCAGGCGGTTGGCCAAGTCTTGCAGGACCAGCACGGTGGTCGCGTCCTCTGGGGGTGAGGGGCGGTGTCTGCCACGTTGGCGTCCTCCCCGGTTCCTGAGGAGCGAAAGGGGCGGTGCTACGGCGGTTCCGTCACGTAACAGCGCGCCCTGGCCCCGCCTCCGGGGGAAAGGAGCGGGGCAGTGCCGTCACGTGACCGCTGCCGCGGCTTCGTCAGGTGACGTCGCGCGCCGGGCCCGCCTCCCTGAGGAAACTGCTCGCCAAGCCGCCTTGGGTTCTCGCCCTGCTACGCCTTCTTCTTCCGGTGAGTGGGTTTTTACTACTTTGTCACTGCCATGTTCAACATTATGAAAAGTAATTAAATGTCTTTATACCCTAACTCGTGGTATAAATTCAGAGGGGGGCATTCTTCTGTCCGTGTGTTATGGGAAGCTGTTTGTTGAAGTCGTGCTTCCTTTCATTCCTCGAAGCCACGTCCGAGACATTTTCACGGTTCTGTAGCCGAGCATTAATGGGAATTATCCAAAGTCACTTTCAATCTAACCGATATGGCAGCTCTGTGTCAACGAGACTTTTCAGAGCAGCTGAAAATCCTGTCTGTGACTTGCAGATAGAAGTACCAAAAGGTGCAGGAAAGGTCAAATCTAGACCCGCTGAATGGTGGCATATCTAGAACTGCAATTTCCCAAGTATACCCTAAAATACTGTTAGTAATAATAACTTTTAAATAAAATGAATTTATTTGCTTCAGTTATAAAACTAAACTTGTGCCATGGAACACTTATAGTGGGCAAGGGTTATAGCTTATTGTCTAAAAAAAAGCACAATGACAGTACTATATCCTCTCCCACTCTGCGGTGTTGAGCAGCTTGATTCTTGAGTAATTATAAGTTAATAAGGATTATTAACTTCACATTAAAATCATCACACTGGACACAAAAAACAAGCAAAACGCCTGGACTCCACCTTAGGCAAGCCGAATTTTAATCTATGGAACTAGAAGTCTCGGACGCTATAGTTTTAATGCACCTTTCGATTCTCTGGGAGGAAAATTAAATGGTGTTGCCAAGAGAACTCTCCAAAATGGAGCTGGGAGGCCACTGAAGAAGTGATTCCGAACTTTTGGCCGCTGGTTGTCTTAACACAGGCATCCAGAACACCTGCCCAGTGTTCCAGAAACTTAAGATGCTTGTTGGACCTTTACCCTAAGTAACTCTCATAGCCTATCACTTAAGGACAAATATCTCCTTCCTGCATGAGGGTCAGTCATAATTCTTGCCAGACAACTTTAACAACCTTGTGGCTTTTGTCTTTATAAGCCCCTGACTCTTTCTCTTCCCTGCACACTCTTTCAGTTTTACCCCAATCTGTGTCTCCAGAATTGCAATTCCTAAGACCTCAATAAAGCTCTTTGTTCTTGGCAGCCGTGATACTGATTATTGTTTGACAGTTCTGATGTTTAGTCAAAGTTAAGAATCAGTAATCTGCAGATAGGCTTACACCAGTGGTTCTCAATGTTGGTAGTATTTTAGAATCATCTGAGGAGTTAAAAAAACAAATCTCATGTCCAGGCTGCACTCCAAAGCAATTAAATCAGAATTTCTGGGTAAAGGATCTAGGCATCGGTAATTTTTAAAGCTCCCCAGATAATCTCAGTGTTCAGCTGGGTTGTAAACAACTAACTCAGGGGTCTTGCTACTCTTTATATATCTCTTATATCTCAGAAAAAAACTTAAATATTATTTGCCACTTAAATTCTGCCACTTTAATTAATTAATTAATTAATTTTATTTTTAAGAATACATATTAGAATAAACCATAATGGTATGACACTGACAAGATTTTAAGACTTGCTGAAGGAATGTTGGGAGTCGGAAAAATCCTTAGAAGGTCATCTTGTATTACTCTGCATGCCCTTTACAAATTAGTGCTTGCTTACTAGATTAAAAAAGGAAGAGAAAATAAAAACATACCAAACTAGGACTGGGAGTACAGATGGAAATTAAAGAAAAAAATATTCGTAGTATCACAATAGCAAACTATTAGGGGCTGACAGGAAGGCAGTGAATATAAACATAGGCAACTCACTATTATTTTGGCTAAGGAGAGCTCTAATAAACCCAAACAATTGGTAAACATGATAGTATAAAAATGGTCTATGAGGCAGTGTTTACCTGAAGAAAACGGGAGAGATAAGAGGTACTTAACACTTCTTTTAAAGTTCCCAAATTCTTCCATTCGTTTAAAGTACTGCACAACTATTTCCAAAAGTATTAAACGGAAAGTTCTTAACATTAGTAAAGATCAATTTTTTTAAGAAAAGAATGTAGTCTTGAAGATTTAATACCCTAGACAGTGAGTGTGAATTTCCCTCTGTTGTTCTGTGAGACTGTGTGGATTTCTTTTTTAACTACATAAAAAAAGAATGTTTTGTAAATTATCTATAAAATATTTAAAAGTGTTCTGAGATTTTTTAAACGAAGGAATGGAAATTTATATATAAATTATTAATATTCCTTGTAGGCATTTTAGTCTTTTAAAATATATTTTCAAATATGCAGTTGAAAGTAACCATATAAGTATAAAGTATGCATAATTTGATAATGCAGATCACCCAGTGTGGCCATGAACACAGCTTAGTCGAGTAAATCAGAGACATGACACCACATTCTATTTTCTCCATTTAGAAGAGACAATTACTGACAAAAGGCCAGCCCCCAAGTTTTAAGCCAACATGGCAAAATTTTAATTGTCTTGGAGAAAAGTCCATTACTCATTTTAGAAGTCATTTTGGAAGATAGTCAGAAGTTTTCTGCAAATAGGAAGAAATTATGCATTTGTTAATTTTGGTTTATACACCTAAAGTAGGGATTGGCAAACTCACGTACCTACTGGAGTAGGGAGTTAAATGCGTAAATGAATGTAGGATATAATGTAAGAGGATTGGAGGGGCCTGTGACAAACTGGAGGATACAAGCCCACCTAAAGGCATTCAACATTGAAAAATTTGTGAACATTTTGTTGGTGGAAGAAGCCATATCTTCAGGCTGCCAGTTTTTACCCCTGATTTAAGGCATGTTGTAAATAAATAAATAAATAAATATTTTGTTTTACCTTTGTTTAAATTTTTCACTATAATTTTTTCTCATAGTATGAAAAACAATTTATTGTGTGTGTACTTCAAATGAAAATAAAACCGAACCAGAGCACTAATACAGATAGCTATGGAGGAAAAAATATAAATAGCAAGAATTGGTAAGTGCAGTTTCTGAGGAAACAAAACACACCTACTGATTACTCAGGAGGTCTACACCAATTTGTGAAAATGTACATTTCCACTGTTTGGGAGTGAGTTATATTTAGATCGGGAACACTGACATTTCGCTGATATCTTATCTGAACTGTTGAGTTTTGTTAAAATGGAATTTTATCAATGAAAGACACAAATGATGAACTCATCCTTTTTGTTCCTTTATTTGAATTTGGTTAGTTTAGTGGGCTGAGTATGGAGTGAGCGAGGGTAAGATTCCTGTGTAGGGCAGTAAGTTTCTTGGGGGAAGAAAGGTGCTCTACTTTCTTGAATTATTACTTTGAAATTTATGGCAGATGCTATCACTGATAGTTCTACTTTTTCCATAGCTTATAGAGTCCTTCTTTTTTTTGGTAGGAGAGAGAGGTAGACAGTAATGTATTAAAGAAGGTAGACCTACTACTTAAAGTGCTTCTCAGATGAAGAAGTCTTGGGAATGTAATGTACAGCATAGTGACTACAGTTCAAAATACTATATTATGTATTTGAAAGTTGCTAGGAGGGTAGATTTTAAATGTTCTCACCACAGACACAAACACACACACACAAATGATAACTGAGGAGATGGCTGTGTTAACTAACCTTATTGTGGTAATCATCTTGCAATATAAATGTGTATCAAATCATCACATTTTATGCTTTAAACTTACACAATATTATAGGTCAATTATACCTCAATAAAGCTGAGAAAAAAAATAAAGTGCTTCTCTGCTAAGTCCGTTATTTCTAAATCTGCTCCTATTGCCTGTTTTCTCTTCGGACAGTGAGTTACCCTGTTCTGCTTTTTGAAATAGCTAGTAATTTAAAAATTAAATGATGGACATTGTTTGGGGGTGCTATATTTTATTTCATTAAATTCTTTTAAAGGGTGTTGGATTTCATTCTAGCAGACAGCTTGGTGCTTTACATTTTTTGAAGTTTGTTAAGACCGATATAAAGTATGCTTCACTCTGGTGTTACTGCAAAAGCATAACGTCCCCTGGGGTCTCCAATGAAGGTCCCAGGTGTTCAGCAAGGACCCTCTTCTCTTGGCCGGTCAAGTTTCAGTTGTGTCAGTCAGCGCTTTGTGAGCTCTGGGAACTGTTTCATTTACTGCCCTGAAGTTACGCTTTGCCTGGCCTAGTAGAGACCTCCAGAATTCTGCTGTGCTCTGTGTGAGACAGCCTTCCCTGCAGCGCTGTCTGCAAAGTGCCTCCAGGAAGATGATGTGGCTTACCTTGTTTGTTTTTATTCTCTAGGGATCATGGTTCTGCCCTGCCTGTTTTCCAACATATGAACACTATTGCTTTCTATAGTGTCTCTAGTTTTGTTGTTGTTTATGGCTAAAGGGTAAGTCTCATTCTAGTTATCCTATCGTAGGATATGAACCATATCCTATCCTATTGTAGGATATGAACCATAATACCTTCCATGGGGCATATACTCTCCAGGTAACCTTGGTTTTGTAGAATGGATATGATTTTGGTTAGTGTAACCTTGATAGGAAGTCAAGAGCAAGGTTACAAAAGTAGAAAAAGAGAATTTCTAATCTGACAGGAAGGGAAGATTCATGCTGAGAACAGTGAGGGGGAAGCAGGAAGCCAGATTTTGAAAAGGCCTTGAAATAGAGCCAAGTGGGTTGTTTTTGAGTGTTGTTTTGTTCTCTTGCTTTTGGGTTGAGGGTGAAGTACAGTGGAACGCGTTTTATCATCTGAACATCTTGATCACGGCAGTGTTTGGGAAAATTGTTCTGATAGTGTTAGGAGAGAGAAAATGAATGTGGGGAAGGCGAGGCTTTGCAATGGTGCCAAAGTCAGACTAGGGAGTTCTTCGTCTTGTTACCTCTGAAAATCTGTCCTAGTATGAATCTAGGCACCCCAGTCCTCCGGAGAATCCTGGGCAAGGCAAATGAAACTCTGACTACAGAAACGTTGATAGAAAATGCCCCTGCACACATAGCTGTAGTTAGGAACTTTCCTGTTTGCTACAGTATGGTACAAAAGTGTAGCAGAAAATTATAAGACAATTCGTGACTCAGAAACACAAATTATAATAGGGAAAATTACATTTCCAGAGTTTAATTAGTGTCATGGTTTCCTTTGGGACTTATTTATTTCTCTTCCATTTATTATGTTCTTTCTTTCAGATCAATTTCCAAATGTTCTAAGTTCCTGTAAGTTTAACTTGGTGTGTAATAAACAGAAGTTCATTTGTTAACTCCAAAATATATATATATATATATAGTTCTGAACATTAAATTTAATGCAAGTAAGTAGAATTATCCGACAAAATTGAGAACAAGAAGTGGAGAAAGCAGTAGGTCTGCGGTAACAAAGGATCACACACTGGGGTTTGGGGGTGGGAGCTAAAACAACAGTGATGATCTCACAGCCATGGAGGCTGGAGGTCCAAAATCGAGGTGTCAGCAAGGTTGTCCTTCTGAGGACCATGAGGAAAGGATCCACTCCTGGCCTCTCTCCTTGGCTCGCAGATGGCTGTCTTCTCCCTGTGGCTCCCTCCCCTCTATGCATGTCTCTATCCAAATCTCCCCTTTTTATAAGGACATCAGTTATTTTGGATTAGGGCCCACCTTAACAAACTCCTTTTAATTTGACTACTTCAGGAAAGACTATCTCCAAACAAGGTCACGCTCTGAGGTAGGGCTTAGGACTCCAAGGCATCTTTTGGGGGTGGGAGGGGAGCAGTTCAAATGGTAACACTTTTCTTGTGGTTGTATAACTCCAGTATTCACACGGCCTTCTTCATGTGTGTCTATGTCCAAATTTCTTCTTTTTATCAGGACACTAGTCGTACTGAATTAGGGGCCCACCCTTCTCCAGTAATGACCTCATCTTAACTAATTACATCTGCAATGACCCTGTTTCTAAATAAGGTCACGTTCTGAGGTGCTACAGGCTAGGACTTGTGCACTTGAACCCTAAGCTCGATCACCAGCCCTTATGTTTCTGTTTGGATTAACACATCTCTGATGACACCACAGTCTTTGACCACGTTAATCATCAAATTCAGCTTTTCTCAATCTTCCTTTTTTTAATTGGAAAAGTTTTAAAAATATTGCTTTAAAAAATTCAAACACTAGAGAAGAAGAGTGAAGAGTTATTTTCCGAGCTCCCCCCACCTCAAGCCTCATCTCGTAAACTATTAACAGTTGATTGTTATCCTTGCTGATATTTTCTATACTGTCTTCCTTCCACAGTTTGTTCTAAGTGGGATTTCTTATGCACACTGTCTTATAGCTCACTTTTTCAACTTAACAAGTCTATAAAATTGCCCACATCAGTAAAACTGATTTAAATCATTTTTTAAAGCAGCAGCAAATAATCTTGACTTGTTAACTAGAGTAGCGAGATCTCGAGGATGTGACCACGAGATGGCACTGGCGCACAACCACCTTTATTGGGAGTCACTCCGACAGATTTGCATGGGGGCGGGGAAAGCCTCTCAGCACTGACCCCTCCCAAAGGCAGGGTGGAGCCACTCTCCTGCAGGGTAGTGGTGTGGGCATCAGAGAGGGGAGACCCTAGGCCCAGGTAACTCCGACGAGCCGCAGTGGGTCTTTCACAGCCCCAGGGTTGATCTCGCCTACGGGTAGCTTATGTTGGGTGATGTTTCACAGGGTGTGCAAAGCAGGGAGACTCTAAATGGCAAAACATCTGCTCTTTGGAGCTATATTTCAAATAATCGGATGTGTAAAAGTTTGATTTTGGCACCAATCAGGCTTCTGAGTTACTGGGTCCCAGCCTGCTGTGAGGAAGAAAACACGATACAACTTTATAGGGCACCACCTTTAACTCTTTTGTATGACTAGCTCCCTACTGAAAGACATTTTACAGTTTTTCCGCCACAAAAAAATTGTCACAGATCGTTCAAAAGAAAACTTACCAACCAATTTACATCATATATGACAAAAGGCTAATTTTATTAATGTAATCAGGATGCCTAACAATAAGTAGGATAAAATGGTAAAGAAGCACAGGCTCCTTGAAAACAACCCTGAAAAATGACAGCAGCAGGAAGGAATTGGCTGTTAGAAGTGAGATTACAACTGTGAACCCCCTAGGAAGATGGGAACTGGTGAGTCATGGTGGGAGGCAGTGGCCTGGGAGGAGGATGTCTGTCCGAGGATCTGGAGAGGTTGTTAACTTGAGCTCTTGTCTCTCTTCCTCACCTTAGGGATGGGGAGTATCACTGGTGTCCCAGTGGTGTGAGGCACTAGCAGAGGACATGGGGCCCAGCTAAATAAGGAGAGACGAAAACAGGCACAGGACGACAGCTGCCCTCGGGCCCTCAGCCTCCTGCTCTCCTGTTAGCAGAAATCCTCTGGTCCCTGGAGTCTCTCCTCTGTGATTTCACCCTCCGTGTTCTCAAACTTTCCAAGACTGACACAGTTGAGGGTGTGACTTTCGGCATGTCCCCAGTACACATTACAGGACAAGAGAGCTGACTCCGTCAGTGAAATGTGATGTTACAGGTTCAAGGAAAATACACAACTGAGGAGTACGACTCCTCGAACGGAAAGTTAAAAAATAATGAAATTGAACAACACATGCCACCTTAAGCAGAGTTATTGGAACAGATGAACCAATAGTTTCAAATGAGTACAATACATGTTCAAGAGTTGAAGAAGAATATGGTAATAAAGCAAAGTGATAAACTCTTTTAGAAACAAGTGATATATGATATATATCTGTTAAAAGTAAGGTAGTTAAATGAAGACACAAGGAATATCTAGCAGGATGATTACATGAAAGAATAAAAGGATAAACTGGGAGATGAAATTAGGAGTAATCCAAGGGGCAGCAGAAATAAACAGACAGAAAATACAGGAGAAAGCCTAAAAGATTGGGAGAACAGAATTATCGATATCCAGATAATACAAATCCCCAAAAGGAATTGAGAGGCCATGAGTATCAGGACACGTAAGGAAATACCAATACCTAGACACGCGATAGTAAAACTGCAGAAGAGCAAAGGCAAGAGAAATTTTATGAAAAGATTCTACACAAAAAGTAAACCACCCACAAAGGAACAACAATTAGCCCAAAGTGAGACTTCTCAACAGTAAAACTGGATGCAAAAGACAATGGAGTAATAACATTTGTGCTAAAATTTTTTTAACACTTCTTCCTGTGAAGTATAGCCTACAAACACAGAAGTACATAAACCATAAGTGTGACACATGAAGAAAAATTATAAAGTAAACAGCAAGGTAACCACCACTCAGGTTAAGAATATCGCTGGCCACTTAAGAAAGTATATCTAGAAAATGTAGCTCATTTTGCCTGTTTTTGAACATTATAAATGAACTTTACAAATGAGCTTATACTGTATGCATCCTTTTGTCTATTACTTCTTTTATATTACGATTAAAAATTAATGTTTACCATCACTGTAGTTTGTTAATTTCATTGCTGTATAGAATTTATCACACTTATTTTTCTATTTTTGTTGATGAACAATTAGGTTTTCTCTAGTTTGGGCTATTACAAACAGTACTGTTAGGAATGTTTTCGTGTATGTATCCTGAGAGACATGGGCTGGAGTTCCTAGGGTATGTGTCCGGGAATGCCACTGCTGGATTAGAGGATGTACACATTTCAACTTTTCAGATAATGCCAGAATGGTTTCCCAAAGTGGATAAACAAACAGAAGCTTGCTCTTTGAGGTTAGGAATAAGACAATGATATCTACTATCACTAGTACCAATCCACATTTTTATCATATTAAAGAGTAGTGTTCTATTCCTATTTACATGTATTTATAAAATCTAAAAAATCTGTGTTTGTAATTTTAACGTGGGAAGATATCTGAGTAGCATTTTTAGAGATGATGGAAATATTCAAGTTTTCTATTCCTCTGTCAGTTGTATAGGTTATATTTTTTTAAGAATTTGGCTATTTTATTTAAATTTATTTGGTCATAATATCCTCTTAACGCTTGCATCATCTGAAGTGGTATCACCTGTTTCAATTCCAGTATTGGTTAATTGGGTCTACTCTAAAGTTTTTGAGTGGTCCTGCAGGAATGTATCAATTTTATCATTCTTTAAAAGGAACCAAATTTTTACTTTCCTGTTCTCAATTATGTATTTTTTCAATCTCAATAATTTCTGGTCTTCACTCTCTTCCACCTTCTGTTCTGAATTTCCCTTATTGTTCCTTTCCTGGCCTCTCGGTGCGGATTAGCTCATTAATATTCAGCTGTTCCTCTTTCCTAACATTTATGTTGAGGCACTAATACATACACTAAAGGACCCAATTGCTGCTTCGGATATATCTCACAAATCTGGATATGTAGTATTTTTGTTATCATTTCAGCCCCAAATATTTTCCAATTCCCGTATGATTTCTTCTTTAACTCACGACTTATTTGAAAGCGTAATTCTTAATTTCTAATTATATGGGAAGTCCAGCTATCTTCTTCTTGTTGATTTCTAGTCTAACTGCACAGTGGTTAGAGAACACATTCTGTAGGATTTCAGTCCTTTCACATTTGTCTGGATTTGCTTTCTGGCCCAAAATATGACCATTTTTGATAACTATTCCATATATGTTGGAAAACACATGTATTCTTTCTTGCAAGCACTGGAAGCAGCGTTCTGTGAGACCCATTAGGTCAAATTGTGTTGGTGGTCTAGTCTTCCAAATCATTGTAAATATTTTATCAGCTTGTTCTATTAATTACTGAAAAAGGTAATTTTCCTCCAAAGCTGTTTGTTTTCTACCATTATTTGAAATTTTATCAGTTTTTCCACTATATACTTGGGGCTATATTACTAGGTGAATATAAGTATATAAATTTAAAATGGAACCTTTTTATCTTTATGAAGTGACCTCTTCTAACTACCATGATACTTTTTGACTTACAGTCTATCTTCTATAACATTAATATGTCTGTACTTTTGGTATTTGTTTAGTATACCTTTTTCCATCTTTGACTTTTAATTTTCCTGTTTCCTTATGTTTCAGATGTGTCTCAATAAACAGAACACAGTTGTATGTTTTAAATCCAATGTAAAATATTCATTTTTTAAATTGCAGGCAGTTAGTCCATAATTATTGTTATATGGATTTAAATCTACCACCATATTTTTAAAATTTTCCCTACAGTCCTATGTTTCTTTTTTTTTATTTCATTGCTTTGAGTTATCTGAATATTTTATCATTTCATTTTCTCTACTTGTTTGTATCCTATTCAAAGTCATATACCCTGTTTTCTGTTCTTTTAGTGGTTACCCTAGAAAGTATTCCTGTATTATTATATCAGTATCTAATGTTAATCAATACTTTACCCCTACACATGTGCGCATACACACACACACACGCACACATATGCCTTAGTATGTTTGTGAAAGCACAGGGAAACATCTCTAAAGATATCTCCCAACTCTCTACTGGGTGGCAGGGTGCAGGGGTGTGATATTGGGGGGGAGAAGTAGGAGGCTTCATTCTGCTTTTCACTGTGGTACATGTACACACTAAATTATGACCAAATATTAGTCTTCACTATTGTACTTTACATATATATATAGTGCTTTACTGTACTCTTACTTTGTATAACTCATTCTTGCATTTGCTACAGTGTATTTTGAACACGGTGCCTTGCCCATAATCAATATTATTTAGGGGTTGAATCTGAATGGGGAAAATACAAAATCTTTTATTTTCAAACCCAAATTAAAATGAAAATAAATGAAGATACATGGTTTGTTGGATTGTTGGCAATTTGAAATTAAGAATGGGGTAGGAGCAGGTAGGGAATTTTGTGCTCGGTAGAGCAATTAGTAACAGCTGAAATAGCCAGAACAAGAATTTAATGCTTACTGGATTTGCAGTAACATAGAACTCAGGATGATGACTTGCAGTGGGCCGGATTTCGGAAACTGGGTAGAGTGGGTGTTAAGTTGGCTTCACAGGAAACGGTTATCGTATAGAAGTAGGGTGCAAATGTTATGGATTAACCAGAGTTCTCAACAGAGTAGTGCCTCCAGAGTAGACACTACAAGGGTGCCCCCCTTCATTGTGTGGATCCACACAGAATGCGCTTTCACACACTTAAGAGCCTTGCCCCTAGATTCAGGGGTCTTGTGGTCACCCGTGCTTGTTTACGATTTAATCTAGTTTTCAGTGGCTATAGTTGTTGGTTAACTTCATGCACCTGCACACATATACCCCACTTCTCCCCACCTGTAGCTCCTTGTCATGCCTGGTTTTCTCCTTTCATTCAGGTGACAAGATTCTCTCCTTGACCAAACTCTACTCAGGTTCCTCTGATCTCTTTTTTCAACTAGGCCTGGGATTTTGGATTGCCTGTTCGTATCTGATGGTTCAATTTTAGCAGGAAAGTCGGTTTAGCCAGAGTCCCCCATCTTCCACATCTGGTCAACCTCCATGTCTCTAACTCATCAGATTCCGGATCATTCACCATCTTCCAGGTGATGTCTGATCACACCAGCCTGCCTAATCCGAGAGTCCTGTTAGGTTGGTGTAGCCAGAATGCCCCGTTACCCCTAATGTTTCCTCTTAGTAATTTTCCATCCACTACCCGCCACCCTACTCCTGGGCTATAAATTCCCTCCTGTCCCCGTATATTCCGAGTGGAGCCCGTATCTCTCCCCACTGCGGTGATCCTTATACAGATTGAGGAGGAACCCCTTGAATAAAGTCTGCCTTACCTTTCCTTCAATTTTTTGCCTTTAACGTAGGTCTCTGCTCAACTCTTAACTTTCAAAAGCGGATTCAGAGACCAGCACGTGTGAAACAGCTTTCCTGCCTACCCTTCCAGCTTTGTTTTTCAGAACAGTATGGTACTGGAAACAATATTAATTAGGTGTTTTTTTTTCACATGTCGCCTTGGAATATGAGCTGAGCTAGGGCAGGAGTATCGTCGGCGTATTCCCAAGGCCTGGCACACAGTAGGAGATCATTCAGTGTTTGCTGAACGAATATATTGTCCACGGAATCCTCCCAAGTACAGATGGAACGAAGACTCACACATCGTGAGAACACAGAAAAACCGGGTGGGAAGGAGCCTCGAGTGGGCAGAGGGGGCCTTCACGGGTGAGGAAACAGCCTCGGGGGAACTTCGCTCAGGCGGCCGGAGACGCGGAGGGCAGGCCTGCGCCCGGGGGACGCGGCGGCCCTGGGCGCCACCGGCAGC
>NW_020185337.1:21987478-22040812 GCF_003031525.2 Neophocaena asiaeorientalis asiaeorientalis | reverse complement strand
CACCCACCCCACGGCGCCCGGCGAGCACGCGGGGAGCCTGTCTGCGCAGCGGGAGCGTGAGAGTCCGCCACGGCCCACAAAGGTGAGTTCTTGTTTCCGGGGACGTTTTAGGGACGAACACTCGTCCCGCCCCCTGCCGGTCAGGTGAGCCCGGCTTCTTCCGCTCCTCGTGGATTTGGCCGGAGTCGCCTCGTGAGTTGTTGCCGCTGCCGACTCTGAGGTCTCGCCGTGTGGACTCAGCGGTCCGGAGGTCCCAGGCCGCGAGGACGTCACCATGGTGGGTCCCACCCGTTCCTGGAAGGCTCCGGTCGGCGGCGGGGAGGGCGGGCTGGCGTCGGGCCGCTGGGAGCGGGGTGCGGAGGGAGAACGGTGGGCGGTGCGCGGACTGCGGTGCAGGCACGGGTTCCGGGCCGGGTTCTGCAGGGCTCTTAGGGCGCCTGCCGCTGCCCCCAGCCCGCGGGGAATCCGCGGGTCTCCGTGTACTCGCTCCTCAGCGGTGTAGGAGCCGGGGGCGGACGGGGCGCGTCGGGGACGGCGTAGTCGCCGGTCCTCGCGGCCGCTCACCACCCCTCAGTGTGCTACTCCCGCCCCAGACCCTGCCTCCACGCCCCTCATCCCCTCCGTCGCACTGACACTTGGTTTTTATTAAAAATGCAGTGGATGCAGAAGAGCGCTTATGTAGCACGTTTAAGTATAAACCGTATAAGGAACTCTCGTTTATCCGTTTTTCACTTTAAGAACACTTCTGTGTTCACCTTGAACCTATATTTCCAGGAGCCACTCAGAGGTAAACAGTATCTAAATTATGCTTGCTTGTTTTTATATTTATTTCTTATGTTTATATTACAAAACTGCTATTTTTTTCCTTTTTGCTTCTGTTGTTGAGAATAATTCTTGAATGGGAATATGTTTTGTAAATAGTCATTTTTCAATTAGTTGCTAACGAAAACAACAGCATAAAGTTTATAATCTGGTAACAAGTTGTGATACTCTGGTCTCAGTGCCATTAGTCCCCTTTCTCTGTCACTTTCCATTTTCTCTTTTTCATTGTATTCTTATTTTTCATGTCTGTCTACAGTCTTTTTGCTTTAGATTATATATACGTTTGTGTAAATTAAGTCTTTTTATTTATTAGTATGTGCGGTGGCCAGCTCTTTATAATTTTCTTTTCTAGGCTTTCCTAGAAAACCTTGGCTCCCTGTCTGGACTCCCGATTCTGTTTTATTTGTCTGTTTCTGTTTTTATGCCTGTAAGCGTAGTAAGTATTAAAGCGATTACCTGCTAGTAAAAACTGGTTTCTGAGAGTTAGTAAAACTAAAGAAAAGCATTAATGAAAATCTACTTAGTATACCAGCTTTGGGGATAATGTTACATGTACATGGTTTAAAAAAAAAAGAAGAGTAAAATGTCGTCAGTGAAATGTGTGTTAATTTCCTTTTACTGCTGTGAAAAATTAATACAAATTTAATGGCTTGAAACAACACAGATTCATTCTCTTGTATTCCTGGAGATCAGAAGTCCAAAAATGAGCCTTACTGAGCTAGAATCAAGGTGTAGGTGGGGCTGTCTTCCTTCAGGATGCTCTAGTGGAGAATCTCGTCCCTTTTTCCAGTTTCTAGAGGTTGGCTCTTGGCCTTCCTTCTCTTCAAAGCCATCAGTGTAACATCTTCAAATCTGCCTGAAGAGAAGGGCACATCTCTTTCTCTTGACAGTGATCTTTCTGCCTCCCTCTTATAAAGATCCTTGCAATTATTTTGGGCCCTTGTGGAAAATCCAGGATAATCTCCCCATCTCAGGATCTTCGATGGCATCTGTACAGTCCTTTTTGCCATGTGTGGTAACACATTCATGGGTGTGGGGGAATTAGAGCATGGTCATCTTTGGGAGGGACGGCATTCTACCTACAACAAAAAGTAGGTCTGCCTCCAACTGTGTTACCTAATTCCTTAGCTCAGTTGAGAAACAACTACTGTTAGAACACAGTTTCTTAGATAACCATTCAGATATTTCATATGAATGTGCCAATATATATGTCCTCTGACCTCCCTCTTTTTATAGAAGCAGTGTGCTAGACACGCTCCTAATGCCCCTTGCTTTTTTTCTTCTACCTGATCTTAGACATAAGTCTACGTGAGTACACATAGATCTACCTCTTGCTTTTTTAACAGCTGACATCCTATTGTTTGCTTTTACTGTAATTTATTTACCAGGTCTCTGATGGACACTTAAGCTGTTTCCATCCTTTTGCTATTACAAACACTGCTGCATTGATTATTATTTGTTTTGTACATGTGTAAATATGTCTGTAGACTAAATTAATAGAAGTAGGATTCCTTCATCAAAAGATGTGCAGTTTTTATTTTGATAAGAACTATCAAATCACCTTCCAGAAGATTGTACCAATTTACATCCCACTTATTAGTGAGACTACTAACTCACCCACAGTGTCACTAATGCAGTGTGAATAAATAATTTTTAAAAATCTTTTTTATACATTAAAAATTATAGTTTATTGAAGTTTTAATTTACATTTCTTTTAAGGTAGAGCACACATCTTTTCAAAACTTAAAAGGCATTTATCTATACTCTTTCTTGTGACCTGTTTTTATTTTAGGTTACTAATCTTTTTCTCATTGATTTCATAATGGTGTGTGTTACATTGTAGGTGCTTATTAAATATTTGTTCATCTGAGCTTAGCCCTAGCCCCTTTTCTTATTCTACTGAAGAGACTCTTATCTCTGTGGCTTTAAAGTACCTCCTTTAACCCCACGTTATCCCAAATTTGTATCTTCAGCCCAGACCTGTTTTCTAGGTGCCAGACTCATAACTTTATTTACTTAGTTTACATCTCTACTTAGCAGTCTCCAGGGTATCTTAAACCAGTGGCTGAAAGTGGGTTCTTGATGCCCCCTGTCTCCATGTGCCAATTCCTGTCTTAGTCAGTGGGAGTTCTGACCACTTGGTTGCTTTGTTGCAAACGTGGGAGTCATACTGGACTCTTCCCTTTCCCTCACCGTCCATAGTCCTGTCATTCTGTCTTCAAAATGCATTTCATACCTTGCCATTTGTCTCCATCTTCACTGTCACCCTGGTTGTGCCACTCAACTGTCATCTTTTTCTTAATGACCTCAATACTTCAGTAGTCTTGCTTCTTACTGTTTCTCTGTCCAAATTGTCCTATATACAGCAGCTCACATTATTCTTAAAAAACCGAGTAGGTCTCAAGTCCTCGGGGAGTCTCTTCCTGATTTCCCAAAGTTAGGTACACCTATTATATGGTGGCCATTTTCTGGCCAGCACTTACTAAGTTATATAGTTATTCATGAGATAACTAGATTGTAAATTACGTAGTTAGGATATAACTAGACTGTAAGCAAGTCCATGTCTGTTTTTAATCCTGGGACCTCACTGCCTATTTTAATATATGGTAGTGTGTGCTCAGTAAGTTTGTGGGTTTTTGTTTTTTTTGTCAGTGAACATTAGTATAAGATAGAGGTGTAAAGAGTGGTAGCAGAAGAATGGGAGAAATGGTTACTTCTGACTAGATATCGATGGGTAAGTCAGGAATAACATAAAGTTGAGCCTGATGTTAGATTTTTGCATGAAAGGTAAAGTCGGCATTAGAGAATTATTAAGATATTTTCTTAATGTTAAGGAGAGTATTGTTTGTAAGCCTTTAAAAATTATTTTTATATGAGGTATTTCACACGATTTTAAAGAACTTTTTAAAATATTTTTTACTCATAGTAGCTCAATGTACAGTATACAGTAAAATATTCACTTGGGTCAACATACCACTCTCTTTTCTTTCCTTCTAACTGTTATTTTCAACCCAGTAGAACATGTTTGTAGTCTTCAGGGAGCTGCAATGTAGGAGATAAGCACACGTGTGGAATTAAATGACTGGTCAGTGCAGTATGTTAAGTGCTATGGGAGAAATGCTACCCAGAGAGAAAGGATACTGAGATGTGAAATGGTTACATATTTGTGGATGTCTTCACAAATATGTGAACTGGAAATGGTCCTTGAAAATTGAATGGGATTTAGCAAGGCTTATGTGGAGAACAGTTAAGTTCCTTTCTGGATGCTCTAACTATGTATTTGTCATTGACACTTGTCGTTGGCATCAAATTTATCTGTTAAGCAAAGGAAATGCCCTAGGGTTCTTCAGGGTAGAGTGCCTGCAAAAAAATGGTGCAGGTTCTGTTAATTAGTTCATTACATTCCTGTTAATGTCTTCGATGTTAAGTGACTTAGTATATCATATTCTAGAATTTATTTTGTGCTTTAGGGTATTTGGAGTTTAAGGTATTATATACTGTAAGCTCTCTCAGTTGTAGGCATGGCTTTACTCCTCTACATTTTTTTTTTTTAAGTATTCATATACCTTTATGTACCTTAAGTGTGTTTGGTGAAATGATCATTCTTCTAGGTTTCTAGTTGAATCGGGCAGTCTAAATGACACTTTCGTTTCTAGTTGAGCCTAGATTCTTTGATGGCTTTGATACTATTTTAGGAAAAGTTCCATTTTGTAATTTATGATTTTAACAGGAATATTTAAAGCATATTGCTCCTGAATACCTCTCTTTGTTGCGGTGTTGTTTGAATAAACTACTTGTGTGTTTTCTTTGTTACTCTGAAGTATGAATCCAAAGACTAGTTCATAATGAATTTTCTGAAGTAATCACTAAAGATTGTATGTAAGAGAGACTTTTAATATCAGTTTTCTTAACTGGAATATTTCTGTGGTGCCAGAAACTTTCGAAAGTTTCTGTTATTCAGAGTAGTCTGTGATGCTTATGAAAAAAATGTATTTTTGTTGTATCTTTGAGAGTTTAATTTGGTGCTTTTTGAAACATAAAATACTGAGTTTTAATTGAAAATACACCTTAAATCCCTCTCCCCCCAGTTTTGTTATATGTTTACATTCTGTACATTTTTATGAATTGTCACGTTTTACAAAATAAATTTGGACAATCCCTGATTGATGGAGATTAATTGCTTTTTAATTAAGAGATACTTAGCTTGAGTAGACCGTAATTAATAGATTAATTTTCATTGATAGGGTTTTACTTCACTTTTCCCCTGTTGAAGTATTTTGTTGGTTTTTATTTTTTAAAGTAATATATTGAAACATAAAATTGTTTTGAAATTTAATATTTTATGATACATGTTTCTGTGCCTTATTATATATTTATAACATGCCTTGAGGCAACCTTTTCATGAATAAATTATAATAAGAAATCATAGTCTACTGTTGAGTCAGAATATAAGTTCAGTTTTTTTGTATTTTCTTTGTACTAAGTCTTGGAGGTTCTTTAATTGAGATCTAAAGCTGTCCAGACATTTTTATACTCCAACGGTATCAGTATTTCTTGTACTAAAGAAGGTTTTTAAATCTTTAAAGGAAATTTTTTTTAGACTTGGACATACTGCTGAAACGTTACACAGCGCTGTAACTTAAGTTTTACAGCTTCAGAAACCATCTTTTTTTCTTGAGATTTTTGTGACCTTGTTTCATTTTTTTAAGCATTTTATTTGTTGGAATAAAGATCTCTTTTCAAAGAGATCTTTGCTTTATTTTTTGGTCTTGCATTAGTTATCTCTTTAACATGCTATCCCACAATTTATCAACTTAAAACAACAGAATTTATTATCTCATACTTTTTCTGGGTCACAGATCAGGATCCTTACCTGGATCCTCTCCATCAAGGTTTCTCACCAGTTTCAGTCAAGGTATAACCTGAAGCTGTGGTTTCATCTCGGCACAGCTGTAGATGATCCATTTCCCAGCTCACTCCCATCTTTCTTGTTGGGATTCAGCTCCTCGTGGACTGTTGGACCAAGGGTCTCTGTTCTTCAGTGGCTGTCCGCTGAGGCCTCTCTCAGTTACTTGTCACAGGGGCCCCTGTGTATGTAGGGCAGCTCACTACAAGCCAGCTGGTCTCCATCAGAGTGAGCCAGAAGAGGGCAAAAGAGAGCGGGCAAGACAGAGCCCGGGTCCTTTCATAACCTAATCTTGGGATTGGTAGCTCATCGCTTTTGCCCCAGGCTAGTCAATAACGTGAGCTCACGCTCAGGGAGGGGGTTACAGGTGGGCGCAAACAGACTTGATTTATGTTTGCTGGGCACACTTCATGCACAAAAGTTCCTTCTCACACCTTCCTTTCTCCTTCCTCCCTCCCCGCCACATGTGCAGAGAGACACACAAAAGAATGCACATAATCTTATGATGGTTTCACACTTTATACTCCTATACTTGTAACAGCTTCCAGGGGCATCCTGGGATTCAGACTTGGAGTTACTCTTCTCTGGTCAGGTTTATCAAGAAGTGAGCAGTAAATATTAGATATTTCAGTAAATATTTGTTGATGAAATGAGTACATGTGTGAGGTGGTCATTTTAACTAATTCTGCCTGGAGAGTTTTACAAAGGAGGTGACTTTGAGCTGTGTCTTGTCAAAGGACAAGTAAAGAAATGGATTTTGCAGGCAGAGGTAGCAACAAGTATAGTCTCCAGATGTAAATAAACAGCAGGGTATATTCTAGAATTGGTGAGAAGTTAGTAAGAATGGGATGAAGGATCTTTGGAAGAATGGGATATAATGCTGGAGAAGTAGGTTGTTTTCCTTGTTAAGGATTGTTTTCCTTGTTAAGGATTTAGGGCCTGAGTTAGTGGAGCTCTTTAGCAGGGGAGAAGGACTTTACTAATTAGTGTTCTAGGAAGATAAGCTCTGTCACTTCCAATGAAAAAGAACTAACAGTGAGAACCTCAAGGCCATCCTAATCATGAAAGATCATGAGACTGAATTAAGACAGTGACAGTAGGTTTGAAGAGAATATTCTAGAAACATGACCTTTTTGAGAATTAGGTATGTTAGCTAATGCCTCTTTCTTTTTCTTCTGTAATCCTGCATTTTTTCTGAGAATAAAGATTATATTTACTAACCCCTTATGTAATTCTCCCTTACATATAATATAGATGGAATATGTGTTTTGATTTTCTTTTCCACTTCTCACTGGCTGGAGTGTAGACCTGCTTTTAAGCCATTTTGAACTCTGGATAGATACGAGGTTACAGCCTAAGGGTAGTAGGATAACAAGGTGGAAGGAGTTTGGATCTCAGGGCTTTGTGGAACAGAACCTCCAGCTCCTTTTTACATGAGAGAGCTAAACTTTATCTGGGTTAAGCCACTACTTTTTGGCTTTGTATTATAGGGAGCCAAACAAAATTCCTAAGTAATATAGGTCAGATATAAGATACAGAATTATGTAGGAATAAAAAGTTACTGAAATACTAGACAACTAGTTTAGAGGACCTAGTTAACTGGCATAAGGCTTGAATGGGATGTGCTAATTTCTAGATGGCTTATATTATTTCCTCTGTTCCTGATCTCCTGTGAGCCCAAGTTTGATTTGCTTTATTCAATGCCCAGTGTTCCACGTGCAGCTTCTGTAGTCGGGCTTGCATTAACATCCTGTGTTCCTTCTGCCCTCTTGCAACTTTCTTAACTTTGATGCAAATTTCCAACCGTGAGTCTTCTCACTATCTGCATTCTTTGTATCTGCTTTGAAGCTGGAACAGTTGAAGAGCTGGTTCATTGACTCTGTGCCTTTCTTTCTATTCTTACATTAATGGAGAATAGTTCTGAATACAGTTGACCCTTGAACAATGCAAGGTTAGGGGCACTGATCCTCCATACACTCAAAAATCTGCATATAATTTATAGTCGGCCCTCCATATATGCAGTTCCTCCATAACCGTGGATCATTGTAGCACTGTAGTATTTACTGTGGGGAAAAAAATCAATCTGTGTTTAAGTGGACCCATGCATTTCAAACTGATGTTCAAGGGTCAACTGTATGTATATCATTTCTGTTAGGAGCATGGAAACAAAGACTTTGAGTCTGGCGTTTCTCCTGATTCGTAGTGTAGTATTTCTGACTCACAGTATTTCTGTTACATTACTGTTTTAAATTTTTATTTCTAAAGAAAATTTTTTGAGAGAAGTCATTTATGTATCTGACTGTGTGTGCCATATGTTTCTCTACATTTTAGCCTAAAGCACCAAAGGGAAAAAGTGTAGGACAAGAAAAAAAAGTCATCCATCCATACAGTAGAAAAGCGGCTCAAATTACGAGAGAGGCCCACAAACAAGAAAAAAAGGAAAAGTAAGTGTCTTCATTGTTTGTATTATGCATTGGTGAAAAGCCCTTTTATATATTTATTCCTAATCAGTATTCCCTTTCTCTTCCTTTAATAAATGTTTAAGTATGTTCTGTGCACTAAGGTAAAACAGTGAATGAGGATTCAGCTCTTAAAGCTTACCTAAAACAGATATATAAATATAAATGGGTTGTGATGTGGGCAGTGAAGAAAAATTTTAAAGGATTATGGGATACAGAGTGAGGGAGAGGTTCTGTTTTACGTAAGACAGTTGTGGAAGGCTTCTCTGAAGACCTTACATTTGAGCAGAGAGCTGAAAGGTGTGAGGCAGTGAGCCATGCAGACATATATTAGGCAAGTAGGTTAAAGTGCCCATTAGATGTGGAAGACAAGAGATAGAATGGGCAGTTGAGTGTCCTGGGTCTGGGGCTCAGAGGATAGGTTAGGGATGTAGACACAGATTTGGGAACCATCAGTGTCTAGCTGGAACTCGAAGTCATTAGACTGGATAAGATCACCTACCAATTAAATGAAGATAAGAGAGAGAGAGGAGCGTCAAGGATTGAGTCCAGAGGCCCCTACCATTCAGAAGTTGGAGAAATGGGGAGGCTCTGACAAGCAAGCCTGAGAAAGAGGGAAAAAAAGATAGTGTTTCAAAGAGAAAACACTGATCAACCTGTGTCATTTGTTGGATTAACGCTGAGAATTGATTTAGTAATTTGATTTAGTAAAATGGAGAGCACTGTATATATATATATTTTTTTTCTTGCATTGTTTTCTTAGTTGTTGCTATGGAAATTTCAATTCACATCTTAAAACTGAAAACAACCTAGTTCAGGTTAATGTCAAGTTAATTTCAATAGTATAGAAAAAACTTGCTCCACTATAGCTCCATGACCCCTTTCTTTGTACTATTATTGTCATATAAGTTACATCTTTATATACCGTAAGGTTATAATTTCATAATTATCATTTTTATGCAGTTATCATAAGTTAGGACAAGAAAAGTGTTACAAACAAAAATACATTTATACTGTCTTTTCTATTTATTTACCTATGTAATACCTTTTTTCATTGGTGCTCCTTATTTTTTCATGTGGATTCAAATTACTATTTACTGTCCTTTCATTTTGGCCAGAAGGACTCCCTTTAGTGTTTCTCATAAGGCAGGTCTGAAAATGACAAGATTCTCTCATTTTTGTTTATCCGAGGACGTCTTCAGTTTTTCTTTCATTTCTGTAGACTGTGCTTCATGTTGCAGTTCCACTGTGTATAGAATTCTTGGTTCATAGTCCTCCTATTCAACACTTGGAAGTCACCCCTTGGCCTTTGGCCTCCAGGGTTCTGATTAGGAGTCAGCTCTTAGTCTTATTGAGGATCCCTTGTATGTGATGAGTCACTTTTCTCCTGATCTTTCAAGATATCCTCCTTGACTGTCAGTAGTTTGACAATGATAAGCCTAGGTGTGGATCTCTGAGTTCATCCACCATGAAGTTTGTTAAGCTTCTGAGGCATGTAGGTTAATGTTTTTCATCGAATTGGGAAGTTTGGGGCCATTATTTTTTCAAATATCCTTTTGGTCCTCTTTCTCCTCTCCTGTGACTCCCATTATGCATATGTTGTATGTTTCTGAAAGTGTGTCCCCTTTCTGTTGCTCAGATCGGATAATTTCAACTGACTTGTTCTGATATTTGCTTGTCTTTGTCCATAGGTCCAACCCTCTGGACTGCCTCAGGAACAGTTTCTATTGTATGCTATTTTTAACCCCTGAGTATGGGCCCTACCTTCCTGTTTGTTCGTGGGTCTCCTAATTTTTTGTACTTTTTTGTTCAAAACTGGACATTTTAAGCAGTTTGACAATCTTGTTAATCAGACATGCCCTACCCCCAACCTCAGTCAGGTTTGCTGTTGTTGTGTTGTTGCTGTTTGCTTTGTGACTTTCCTGGACTAATTTTGTAAAGCCTTTTTGTTGTGTGTGGCCTTTGCAGTTTCTGTTGAGTTAGTGGTCAGCTAATGTTTGGACAGGGATTTCTTTAATTGCCTTTAACTAATGAGTCAGCCTTTATTGAGGGGCTGTGTTAGTCTGTTGGATATGCTTTCAGTCCTCCAGTAGGCAGTTTATAGACTTCATTTCTCATTTGCACAGAGCCTCAGGGTTACCCAGAGGTGAGAGAGTAGGACCTTCTCAGATCCTCCTTTGGTACAAACACAGTCTTGAATGTACACATATCATTCTAGATTCCCAGGAGTATGTTGGAGCTAGCTTTTCAAAGCCCTCTATGGTCCTTCCATTCCTTAATTTTTCCTTTTAAATTTTTTTGGTCAGCCTTTTGTTAGCCCCCAACTGGTAATATCACTCAGGCAGCTGCTGTGTTAGAGAGCTGCTGCTGATTGTTTCTGAGAAATAACCTGGGGATAGGGCTGCTTCCACAGAGTTAGCTCTGAGTTAGATGAAATAAAGTAATTCTGAGAACGGAGCTGTTCAGTCTGCTGCTGGTTGGGTCAGATGGTGACAACTCTCAAGGTGAAGCTTTTGGGGAATTCCAAACCCAATCTGTTCTAGTGGCTGCTAGGAGGATGGCTTTTAACAACTACCGTAAGTTGCTAGTCTATTGGTTTTCAAGTCTACTGCAGAGCTGGGAAGAGGGGGATGGGATTAAAACATCACAGAGATTACTCTTCTTACTGAGATTGGGTCGTTTTTCTTGAGTAAATAAATGGACCTTGGATTGTTGTAAGACTGGTTAATTTTTATACTTCTGAAAAGGTTGATTTTGACAAGTTTTATCAGTGTTCTCTTGCTTTTATGGAGGAGTAGATTTTTTTTAAGTTCTTATTCTGCCATTCTGAAAATTGGCCTATATTCTTGATGTGAAGAATTCATAGGAAAATTTTCTTCTTAGGAAAATTAAATATGTGTATGCTGCCCCTTCTTTTCTCCCCTTCCTATCCCTTAGCCACCCTTCTCTGATCAGCATCCCATACTGTAATTTGCCTATTTTCCCTCCATCTGTGGGCTCTGAGAGTCCCCAGGAACTGCTATGGGATCAAATTTTAAAATTCCTTAAAATGAATTTACAAAATCAAAATAGAAATCATTTAGATTATTTTAGAATAGCCTTAGTACTTTTTTTGGGGGGGTGGGGTTTGGAATATAAAGAGTACATCTTCATCTTATTTTATTTGTATTTATTTATTTATTGGAGTAAAATTGCTTTACAATGTTGTGTTAGTTTCTGCTGTACAATGAAGTGAATCAACTATATGTATACATGTATCCCCTCCCTCTTGGACCTCCCTCCTCCCCTTCCACCAACATCTAGGTCATCACATAGCACCGAGCTGAGCTCCCTGTGCTATACAGCAGGTTCCACTAGCTATCTGTTTTACAGATGGTAGTGTATTTATGTCAAACCTAATCTCCCAGTTCGTCCCACCCTCCCCTTCCCCCACTGTGTCCGCATGTCCATTCTCTACGTCTCTGTCTCTATTCTTGCCCTGTACCATTTTTCTAGAATCCACACATATGCGTTAATGTATGATATTTGTTTTTATTTCTGGTTTACTTCACTCTCTATGACAGACTCTGGGTCCATCCACATCTCTACAAATGACCCAATTTCATTCCTATTTATGGCTGAGTAATGTTCCATTGTATATATGTACCACATCTTCTTTATCCATTCATGTATCATTGGACATTTAGGTTGTTTCCATGTCCTGGCTATTGTAATTAGTGCTGCAGTGAACATTGGGGTACATGTGTCCTTTTGAATTACGGTTTTCTCAGGGTATATTCCCAGTAGTGGGATTGCCTGGTCATATGGTAGTTCTATTTTTAGTTTTTAAGGAACCTTCATACTATTCTCCATAGTGGCTACATCAATTTACATTCCCACCAACAGTGCAAAAGGGTTCCCTTTTCTCCATACCCTCTCCAGCATTTATTGCTTACAGAATTTTTGATGATGGCCATTCTGACCGGTGTGAGGTGATAACCTCATTGTAGTTTTGATTTGCATTTCTCTAAATTAATTAGTGATGTTGAGCATCTTTTCATATGCCTCTTGGCCATCTGTATGTCTTCTTTGGTGAAATGTCTATTTAGGTCTTCCACCCATGTTTTAATTGGTTTTTTTTTTTTTTTTGATATTGAGCTCCGTGAACTGTTTGTATATTGTGGAGATTAATCCTTTGTCCGTTGCTGCATTTGCAAATATTTTTTCCCAGCCGTAGCATTTTAATGAATGCTACATACATTCGCATACTAGCTGATAGAAACCAGCACTTTCATTGTTATATATTGATTCCTTGGCCAAGGCCAGTAGGGCTTAGCTGCTTTATAGTGATTTGGCTAGAAGTTTTCTTGGAAAGAATAGTCAAGTGCTGGGCTTCCCTGGTGGCGCAGCGGTTGAGAGTCTGCCTGCCGATGCAGGGGACGTGGGTGTGTGCCCTGGTCCAGGAGGATCCCACATGCTGTGGAGCGGCTGGGCCCGTGAGCCATGGCCGCTGAACCTGTGCGTCCGGAGCCTGTGCTCCGCAGCAGGAGAGGCCACAACAGTGAGAGGCCCGCGTACTGCAAAAAAAAAACACAAAAAACAAGACAAAAAAAAGAATAGTCAAGTGCTATGATAGTATACTCGAATTTTCTTTCTTTTTTGTAAGGGAGGGTCTTTTTTTGTAATTAAGGGTTATTAGAATAATATTGTTTTAAAACAGTAGTTTTCAAACATCAGTTATCTATGTATCACTTTCATGAATTTTTTGTTTTTTTTAACATGTTTATTGGAGTATAATTGCTTTACACTGTTGTGGTAGTTTCTGCTGTATAATAAAGTGAATCAGCTTTACGTATACTTATATCCCCCTGTGCCCTCCTTCTTGCGTCTTCCTCCCACCCTCCCTATACCACCCTTCTAGGTGGTCACAAAGCACTGAGCTGATCTCCCTGTGCTATGTGGCTGCTTCCCACTAGCTATCTGTTTTACATTTGGTAGTGTATATATGTCAATGCTTCTCTCTCACTTCGTCCCAGCTTACCTTTCCCCCTCCCCGTGTCCTTAAGTCCCTTCTCTATGTCTGCGTCTTTATTCCTGTCCTGCCCCTAGGTTCTTCAGAACCATTTTTTTTTACATTCCATATATATGTGTTAGCATATTGTATTTGTTTTTCTCTATCTCACTTGCTTCACTCTGTATGACAGATTCTGCGTCCATCCACCTCACTACAAATAACTCGGCTTCATTTCTTTTTATGGCTGAGTAATATTCCATTGTATATATGTGCCACTTCTTTATCCATTCATCTGTCGATGGACACTTAGGTTGCTTCCATGTCCTGGCTATTGTAAAGAGAGCTGCAATGAACATTGTGGTACATGACTCTTTTTGAATTATGGTTTTCTCAGGGTATATGCCCATAGTGGGATTGCTGGGTCGTATGGTAGTTCTATTTTTAGTTATTTAAGGGACCTCCATACTGTTCTCCATAGTGGCTGTATCAATTTACATTCCTACCAACAGTGCAAGAGGATTCCCTTATCGCCACACCCTCTCCAGCATTTATTGTTTGTAGATTTTTTGATGATGGTCATTCTGACCAGTGTGAGGTGATACCTCCTTGTAGTTTTCATTTGCATTTCTCTAATGATTAGTGATGTTGAGCATTCTTTCATGTGTTTGTTGGCAATCTGTACATCTTCTTTGGAGAAATGTCTATTTAGGTCTTCAGCCCATTTTTGGATTGGGTTGTTTGTTATTTTGATATTGAGCTGCATGATCTGCTTGTAAATTTTGGAGATTAATCCTTTGTCAGTTGCTTCATTTGCAAATATTTTCTCCCATTCGGAGGGTTGTCTTCTCGTCTTGTGTAAGGTTTCTTTTGCTGTGCAAAAGCTTTTAAATTTCATTAGGTCCCTTTTGTTTTTATTTCCATTTCTCTAGGAGGTGGGTCAAAAAGGATCTTGCTGTAATTTATGTCATAGAGTATTCTGCCTGTGTTTTCCTCTAAGAGGTTTATAGTGTCTGGTCTTACATTTAGATCTTTAGTCTATTTCGAGTTTATTTTTTTATATGGTGTTAGGGAGTGTTCTATTTTCATTCTTTCACATGTAGCTGTCCAGTTTTCCCAGCACCAGTTATTAAAGAGGCTGTCTTTTCTCCATTTTATATTCTTGCCTCCTTTATCAAAGATAAGGTGACCATATGTGCATGGGTTTATCTCTGGGCTTTCTCTCCTGTTCTATTGATCTGTATTTCTGTTTTTGTGCCAGTACCATACTGTCTTGATTACTGTAGCTTTGTAGTATAGTCTGAAGTCAGGGAGGCTGATTCCTCCAACTGCGTTTTTCTTTCTCAAGATTGCTTTGGCTATTTGGGGTCTTTTGTGTTTCTATACAAATTGTGAAATTTTTTGTTCTAGTTCTGTGAAAAATGCCAGTGGTAGTTTGATAGGTATTGCATTGAATCTGCAGATTACTTTGGGTAGTATAGTCATTTCCATAATGTTGATTTTTCCTATCCAAACATGGTATATCTCTCCATATCGTTGTATCATCTTTAATTTCTTTCATCAGTGTTTTATATTTTTCTGCATATAGGTCTTTTGTCTCCTTAGGTAGGTTTATTCCTAGGTATTTTATTATTTTTCTTGCAGTGGTAAATGGGAGTGTTTTCTTAATTTCTCTTTCAGATTTTTCATCATTAGTGTATAGGAATGCAAGAGATTTGTGTGCGTTAATTTTGTATCTTGCTACTTGACCAAATTCACTGATTAGTTCTAGTAGTTTTCTGGTAGCATCTTTAGGATTCTCTATGTATAGTATCACGTCATCTGCCAACGGTGACAGTTTTACTTCTTTTCCGATTTTTGGATTTCTTTTATTTCTTCTCTGATTGCTGTGGCTAAAACTTCCAAAACTATGTTGAATAATAGTGGTGAGAGTGGGCAACATTGTCTTGTTCCTGATCTTAGTGGAAATGGTTTCATTTTTCACCATTGAGAACTATGTTGGCTCTGGGTTTATCATATATGGGCTTTATTATGTTGAGGTAAGTTCCCTCTATGCCTACTTTCTGCAGGGTTTTTATCATAAACGGGTGTTGAATTTTGTCAAAAGGTTTTTCTGCATCTATTGAGATTATCATATGTTTTTTTTCCTTCACTTTGTTAATATAGTGTATCACATGGATTGATTTGCGTATACTGAAGAATCCTTGAATTTCTAGGATAAACCCCACTTGATCATGGTGTATGATTCTTTTAATGTGCTGTTGGATTCTGTTTGCTAGTATTTTGTTGAGGATCTTTGCATCTGTGTTCATCAGTGATATTGGCCTGTAGTTTTCTTTTTTTGTGGCATCTTTGTCTGGTTTTGGTATCAGGGTGATGGTGGCCTTGTAGAATGAGTTTGTGAGCGTTCCTCCTTTGGCTATATTTTGGAAGAGTTAGAGAAGGATAGGTGTTAGCTCCTCTCTAAACGTTTGATAGAATTCACCTGTGAAGCCATCGGGTCCTGGGCTTTTGTTTGTTGGAAGAATTTTAATCACAGTTTCAATTTCAGTGCTTGTGATTGGTCTGTTTATATTTTCTATTTCTTCCTGGTTCAGCCTCAGAAGGTTGTGCTTTTTTAAGAGTTTGTCCATTTCTTCCAGGTTGTCCATTTTATTGGCATATAGTTGCTTGTAGTAATCTCTCATGATCCTTTGTATTTCTGCAGTGTCAGTTGTTACCTCTTTTTTATTTCTAATTCTGTTGATTTGAGTTTTCTCCCTTTTTATCTTGATGAGTCTGGCTGATGGTTTGTCAATTTTATTTGTTTCCACAAAGAATCAGCCTTTAGTTTTATTGATCTTTGTGGTTGTTTACTTCACTTCTTTTCCTTTATTTCTGATCTGATCTTTATGATTTCTTTCCTTCTGCTAACTTTGGGGTTTTTTGGTTCTTCTTTCTCTAATTGCTTTAGGTGTAAGCTGAGGTTGTTTATTTGAGATTTTTCTTGTTTCTTGAGGTAGGATTGTATTGCTGTAAACTTCCCTCTTAGAACTGCTTTGCTACACCCCATAGGTTTTGGGTCCTTGTGTTTTTTCATTGTCATTTGTTTCTAGGTATTTTGTTTGTTTGTTTTGCGGTATGCGGGCCTCTCACTGTTGTGGCCTCTCCTGTTGGCGGAGCACAGGCTCCAGACGCGCAGGCTCAGAGGCCACGTCTCACGGGCCCAGCCGCTCTGCGGCATGTGGAATCTTCCTGGACTGGGGCACAAACCCGTGTCCCCTGCATTGACAGGCAGACTCTCAACCAGTGCGCCACCTGGGAAGCCTAAATGTTTACAATTGTTACATTTTCTTCTTGGAATGATTCCTTGATCATTATGTAGTGTCCTTCTTTGTCTCTTGTAATTGTCTTTGTTTTAAAGTCTATTTTGTTTGATATGAGAATTGCTACTCCAGCTTTCTTTTGATTTCCATTTGCATGGAATATGTTTTACCATCCCCTCACTTTCAGTCTGTATGTGTCCCTAGATCTGAAGTGGGTCTCTTGTAGACAGCATATATATGGGTCTTGTTTTTGTATCCATTCAGCCAGTCTGTGTCTTTTGGTTGGAGTATTTAATCTGTTTACATTCAAGGTAATTATTGATATGTATGTTCCTAGTACCATTTTCTTAATTGTTTTGGGTTTGTTATTGTAGGTCTTTTCCTTCTTTTTTTTTTCTGCCTAGACAAGTTTCTTTAACATTTGTTGTAGAGCTGGTTTGGTGGTGCTGCATTCTCTTAGCTTTTGCTTGTCAGTAAAGGTTTTAATTTCTCCATCGCATCTGAATGAGATCCCTGCTAGGTAGAGTAATCTTGGTTGTAGGTTTTTCCCTTTCATCACTTTAAATATTTCCTGCCACTCCCTTCTCGCTTGCAGAGTTTCTGCTGAAAGATCAGCTGTTCTCCTTATAGGGATTGCCTTGTATGTTATTTGTTGTTTTTCCCGTGCTGCTTTTAATATTTTTTCTTTGTATTTAATTTTTGATAGTTTGATTAGTGTTTTGGCGTTTCTCTCCTTGGATTTATCCTGTATGGGACTCCCTATGCTTCCTGGACTTGATTGCCTGTTTCCTTTCCCATATTAGGGAAGTTTTCAGCTATAATCTCTTCAGATATTTTCTCATTCCCTTTTTCTCTTCTTCTTCTGGGACCCCTATAATTCAAATGTTGGTGCATTTAATGTTGTCCCAGAGGTCTCTGAGACTGTCTTCAATTCTTTTCATTCTTTTTTCTTTATTCTGCTCTGTGGTTGTTAGTTTTACTATTTTATCTTCCAGGTCAGTTATCTGTTCTTTTGCCTCAATTATTCTGCTGTTGACTCCTTCTAGAGAATTTTTAATTTCATTTATTGTGTTGTTCATCATTGTTTGTTTTCTCCTGAGTTCTAGGTCCTTGTTAAACGTTTCTTGTACTTTCTCCATTCTGTTTCCACAATTTTGGATCATCTTTACTATCATTACTCTGAATTCTTTTTCAGGTAGACTTCCTATTTCCTCTTGTTTGGTCTGGTGGGTTTTCACCTTGCTCCTTCATCTGCTGTGTGTTTTTCTGTCTTCTCATTTTGCTTAACTTACTCTGTTTAGGGTCTCCTTTTTGCAGCCTGCAGGTTCGTAGTTCCCATTGTTTTTGGTGTCTGCCCCCAGTGGCCAAGGTTGGTTCAGTTGGTTGTGTAGGCTTCCTTGTGGAGGGGACTGGTGACTGTGTTCTGGTGGATGAGGCTGTATCTTGTCTTCCTGGTGGGCAGAACCCTGTCTGGTGGTGTGTTTTGGGGTGTCTGTGACCTTACTATGATTTTAGGCAGCCTCTCTGCTAATGGGTGGGGTTGTGTTCCTGTCTTGCTAGTTGTTTGGCATAGGGTGCCCAGCACTGGAGCTTGCTGGTCATTGAATGGAGCTGGATCTTAGCATTGAGACATAGATCTCTGGGAGAGCTCTTGCCAGTTGATATTATGTGGTGCTGGGAGGTCTCTCATGGACCAGTGTCCTGAGCTTGGCTCTCCCATCTCCGAGGCTCAGGCCTGTCAGCTGGCTGGAGCACCAAGATCCTGTGAGCTACACAGCTTAGAGAAAGGGAGAGAAAAAAAGAAAGAAAGGAAAAAAATAAGTAAAATAAATAAAATAAAGTTATTAAAATAAAAAAATAATATTAAAATAATAAAATTAATAAAATAATAAAAAGTAGAGCATCGAAACCAATAAACAAATCCACCAGCGATAACAAGTGCTAAAAACGAAACTAAGATAAAAACATAAAAATCAGAAACTGATCAGTCACTTACAGCAAACCCCAGGTCTACAGTTGCTCCCAAAGTCCACCTCCTCAATTTTGGGCTGATTCGTTTTCTATTCAGGTATTCCACAGATGCAAGGTACATCAAGTTGTTGGTGGAAATTTAATCTGCTGCTCCTGGGGCTGCTGGGAGAAATTTCCCTTTCTCTTCGTTGTTTGCACAGCTCCTGGGGTTCAGCTTTGGGTTTGGCCCCGCCTCTGCGTTTAAGCCGCCCTCTGGCGTCTGTTCTTCGCTCAGACAGGAGGGGTTTAAAGGAGTGGCTGATTCGGGGGCTCTGGCTCACTCAGGCCTGGGAGAGGGAGGGGCAAGGAATGTGGGGTGAGCCTGTGGTAGCAGAGGCCAGGATGATATTGCAACAGCCTGAGCTGTGATGTGCGTTCTCCCGGGGACGTTGTCCCTGGATCCCGGGACCCTGGCCGTGGTAGGCTACACAGGCTCCCTGGAGGGGAGGTGTGGATAGTGACCTGTGCTCGCACACAGGCTTCTTGTCTGCGGCAGCAGTCTTAGCGTCTTATGCCCATTTCTGGTGTCCACACTGATAGCCGTGGCTGATGCCCATCTCTGGAGGTCATTTAGGCGGTGCTCTGAATCCCCTCTCCTCATGCACCCTGAAACAATGGTCTCTTGCCTCTTCGGCAGGTCCAGACATTTTCCCAGACTCCCTCCCGTCTAGCCGTGGCACACTAACCCCTTCAGGCTGTGTTCACGCAGCCAACCGCAGTCCTCTCCCTGGGATCTGACCTCTGAAGCCTGAGCCTCAGCTCCCAGCCCCCGCCCGCCCCGGCGGGTTAGCAGACAAGCCTCTCGGGCTGGTGAGCGCCGGTCGGCACCGATCCTCTGTGGGAATCTCTCACTTTGCCCTCTGCGCCCCTGTTGCTGTGCTCTCCTCCACGGCTCCAAAGCTCCCCCCGGCCGCCACCCGTAGTCTCTGCCCGCGAACGGGCTCCTAGTGTGTGGAAACTTTTCCTCCTTCACAGCTCCCTCCCACTGGTGCAGGTCCCGTCCCTATTCTTTTGTCTCTGTGTTTTCTTTTGCCCTACCCAGGTACGTGGGGAGTTTCTTGCCTTTTGGGAGGTCTGAGGTCTTCTGCCAGCGTTCAGTAGGTGTTCTGTAGGAGTTGTTCCACATGCAGATGTATTTTTGATGTATCTGTGGGGAAGAAGGTGATCTCCGCGTCTTACTCCTCTGCCATCTTAAAGGTCCTCTCTTTTCTGTATCTTTTTGACATGATATACTGCTTACATGATTTTGCTATCACCTATATCAGTATTTCACAAACTTTGGTATACATGAGATGCACCTGTAAGGTGTATTAAAATAGATTTTTGGGCCTCATTCCTAGAGGTTTCCATTCAGAAAGTCTGGGACAGGGCCAAGATGTTGCATTTCTGACAAGTTTCCAGTAATATTGATGCTGTTGCTGCTGGTTCAGGCATTGATGTATAGTATTCTTTAATTACATTCTTTAAAAATAATTTTCCCTCAAATATTGTTTTTAAAGGAGACATTTTATCTCTGTTAAAACCAAGTAGATACTGTCGTCTTCCCTGAGTGGTTTGAGCTTGAGGCATGTTTGCTTATTTTTGGGGGAAAGATTTGGCAAAGGTTGGAAGACTTGTAAAATGAACTGACATTAAACTAAGTTTTCTCCTTAATGTAATCGGAAAGGGTGCAAAGAAAATGACGGGAAAAGTAACTTGCTTACCATTTGATTAAAGATTATTTAATTCTGTGTATATGAACTACCTAAAATTACCTTGCATAGTACCAGTGGTATTATATACATGCAGTATTTTCGGAAATAACGCTTTAGAATATGATTAAGTACTTCAGTTCACTGTAAATACTTGTGGTGTTTATATGTTGTTAGTTATATTCAGGATCTTATGCACTGAGTTAATGTTGATTTACAGTCAGCATTACAGAAAAATTACGTTAAGGGTAAATAAAGCAGGACAACATGCTAATCTCATATATAAAACTTGTCCTAAAGAGGTTCTGTTGTTGGCCAAGGTTCTATTTTAATAGTACAGAGTTGAACAATATTTAATTTTTTGTGCTTGGGTGATGTTTTAAACAGGCTGAGCTTTCTCTTTTTTCTTAATTTATTTTAAAGAAGTCATCAGTGTAACAGTCATGGCCCCAGAAGCAAACAAATGCACAGTTTTAATAGTGTGTAACATTTTATGAAACAGGCTTACACTAGTCATGACTAGCAGCATCAGTGACCGTGAGTCCTGTTCAGTTAAGTGGGAGCGTGGTCACAAATAGCATCTTGAAATGCAGCTCATCTCCCTGCCTTACAGCAGTACTTCCAGCAAGACAGAAATGGAGAATTGCATATTTTCAAAAGATGGCTGGTGACAAGATACTCAGACTGTAGTGGCAGCTGTAAGCAAGATGATAGAAGAGGTACCAACAGGACTTGCCTTGAACATCAGGTGCCTGTGATGTCTTAGAAAGAAATAGCAGTTAGCAGGTACTGCTTTACTCAGCAGCTTGAAACAAAAACAGTTCTTCTGTCAGGAATCCCAGAGCCACTTAACTGGGTGCTTTGGGCTCAGGGTCTCTCGCAAGGTTACAGTCAAGGTGTTGGCTGGGGCCGCATCATCGCAGGGCTTGATAGGGAGAGGTTTTGCTTCCAGGCTATTTACATGGTGGTCGACAGACCTGTTGTGGCAGCTGTTGGCTGGAGACATCAGTTCCCTACCACGTGAGCTACTCACCACGTGAGCTGCTCACCACGTGGCAGCATGTGTCCTCTAGAGCAAAGGCTCTGAGATAGAGCGAGAGGGGGTGACAGTTCCAGCAAGATGCCTGCAGGGTCCTTCATGACAGCCACCACCGACGGCCTTCAGTGCTGGTGAAGAAGGCGAAGGAAATGGTGGGGCATTGGTGTCACATGGTCTGGATCGGAAGGAGCCCCGAGCCGGGGAGGTGACGCGCCCTTCACCTAGCCCGCGTCACCAGGGCCGACCCCCAGCTCAGGCTCTGGGGCCTGCTGCCAGTCCTCCGCCTTCCCCACCCCGTGGGCCCCCCTGGGCTGGGATCCCCTTTACCCCTCCCTACAGCTCTCTTCAAGAAGGGCCCTTTGTCCTTCTCCACCCCGTGCCCCATTCCCACCGTGCTTTGAAGACTGTGCTGGTGAGAAGAGGCCCGGGTGGGAGGCGGTCAGCAGGGTCTTCCAAGCTCCTGTACCCCCTACCGCCCGACACACACAGCTTCCCAGTGAGCGGCTGTGGGGGAAGGAGGTGGGGCCGGCCCAGTTCTTACTCCAGCATCAGCCCCACCTACTGCAGAAGCAGGGGTTAGCCTTGCCCAGCCTTTAGGGACTTTGGAGGGGAAAAGAGCTTTCAAGAGAGGAGGGTGATTTTAGAGAGGGATGACAGTGAGCCCTGGGAGAGTGGGAGGGAAGAGGAGGGGCGGCCGCCTGTCTCCTTCCCCTACCTCCCCCAGCCCCGAATGGAGGGCGGAGCAGTTAGAAGGGAGGGAGTCCATTGCCGCTCAGCCTCAGAATAAAGGCGCCGTTTACTGGCTTAGTTTAAAAAAGAAAAGAGAAGACAACGTTTGCAACGACATTTCTAAGTGACATCCATCACTGTTGCACTATTTGTTAGAAAAGAGTCATTAGGTCCAGCCACACTCAGGGAGGAGAGGGGCGTGAGTATGAAACCAGCAAGGATTGGCAGTGGGGACCATCTTGGATATGACCACGTCCTGGTAGTGCCTGCCTGCCGAAGGTACTTGGTGTTACAAGGAGGAAGGGTAGCCAGGCAGCCGGGGGGTCTGGTCTCTGTTCTTTAACAGAGAATCCAGGGTTCTTTGTGCTACTTCCTAAGATTTATTTTTAGGGAGTGAGAGAGGTGGGGGAGGATATTGTTAGGGCGTAGAGCTGCGGGATTCGTCAGGTAGACTCGTAGAGGTGGAGTCTGATTACCTGAAGATACTGCACGCGTGGTAGCAGCCCAGAGTAGGGCCAAACGCTCTTCATCTTGAGCATTTGAATGCTCTGGTTTAGGGCTGTATGAAATACTGCTTCTGTTCCTTTTCATAGAAACTAGTGTGGTTTCAAGTGGTGCACAGTTTATAGGCAGCAAAGAGTTATTCTGTATCATGCTTTTAGCTTTATTTTATGACTTCTCAGCGTAGTGACATCTTGTTGCTGTGTACTACTCTCATATTTTGTCCCATTGGGTGTGTGGCAAAGAACTCTAGATAGCAAATGAAGGTTATTTAATATGGAAAATCAACAGAGAGAAGCTAAGCGTAATGGGTAAGAATCTAGGAAACAGCTGTTTTTGAGAATCAGTCTCAGATTTCTCTTCTTTTCTTCATCCCAGCTCCACCCCACTGTAGTTCAGGCCCCCAGTGCGATCATTCAGAACTGTAGCAAACTTGACTTCTAACTTGACTCTTCCCTGCGGTATAAATAAGATACGACAAAGCAGACATATTTGAAGTGTACAGCGTCTGGGTTTTGGCAATATGTGGTATAACCACTGTGATCAGTGTACGTATAGTGCGTTTTCATCCTCCCCAAAGCTCTTCCCGGTCAAGTCTCAGCTCTCCGCCCCTAGCCTTGGCACCTGTTGATTTGCTCTTTATTTTGGTAGATGAGATTTGTCTTCCGTAGTGTTTCATGTAAATGGAATCATTATGTAATTTTTGTGCCAGATTTTTTTCAATTATACTGTTCGTGAAATTTGTTGTCTTTCTCTTTTATTACTGAGTAGTGTTCCATTGTATGGATATATGCAGTTTTTTAATCCATTTACCTGTTGGTGGTTATTCGGATTGTTTATAGTTTTTGGCTCTTTTCAGGGTCTGCAAACTAAGTGGCCATCCACCTGTTTTTGTAAAAAAAAGTTTGTTTTATTGGAAAGCAGCTATGCCCAATCCTTTCACGTTGTTTGCAGCTGCTTTGAGGCTACAGTGGCAGAGATGAGTAGTTATGACAGACCAACCACATGGCCCTCAAAGCCTAGTTTGTTACTAGCTGACATTTAAGCAAAGAGTATCAACCCTGCTGTTACATTTTGATAAAGCTGCCATGAACATTAGTGTATAGGTGTTTCTGTGGACATAAAACATTTTTCTTTCAGTTCTTAGAACTGGAATTGCTGGGTCGTACAGAAGATATATGTTTAAGTAAATAAGAAGTTGAGTTTTTAAGAAATTGTTTAAAAGAATGAAGTCATGTGGTGGGGATAATGTTTAAGTATATAAAAAATTATCTGCAGTGATGGTACCATTTTATTTTTTTCCCAGTGATGTGTAAGAGTTACATTCACTCCATTTCCTCTCAAACATGTTGTATTTTCAGTTTTAAGACAGATTTTAGCCAATCTAGTAAGTGTACAGTAGTATCTCAGTGTGGTTTTAATTTGTATTTCTTTATGACTAATGATATATTTTTATGTGCTTTTTGTTCACTTTTATGTCTTTGATGAAAAGTCTGTTAAAATCTTTTTCCTTTTGGTTTTGAATTTTGTCTTTAGTTAGGTAGTAAGAACTATTTGTATATTCTTAACGCAGGTATGTTATTGTTTTGTGAATATTTTCTCCATTCTGTGGCTAAAAAGTTTTTATTAAAAAGGCTTCATTTTAGTTCTCCAGTTTTCTACTTGTTTTAAGTGGGAGGGTAAATCTGGTCTGCTTTGTTAGGGCAGGGACAGTGGATTTATTTTTCTTCATTGCTGTATCCCTAGGGGCTAGCATAAAGTGTTGCAAAAGCTAGCATCCAAAGGTCTTTTCTGAATGAATTAGAATTAAGAATAACAATAATAGGAGGCATATATCACCTAGACCAGTTTTTTGAGAGTCAATGAGTTCTTTTTCTTTGTTACAATTCTTATCAAATTGATGAAAAGTAAACATTTTTTTGTTCGTGTTGAAGTTTAAAAGGCGATAGTGATGTATTTTGGTCTTGGTGGCAGCACTCAGTCTTCTAGAAGGTCCTCATTATTTTGTGCACAAGTATTCTGCATATTACAAAATAAGATCAAGCGTCATTTAGTCACTGCAGAGCAGGAAAAATTAACACCTTTATTGGGGTGCAATTGCTTTACAGTGGTGTGTTAGTTTCCGCTTTATGACAAAGGGAATCAGCTATGCGTATACATATGTCCTGATTCAGTCTTGGCAGGTTGTGCATTTCTAAGAATTTTGTTCCAGTGATTTAAAAGAGAAGCATGGTATTCAGTGTTTCTTCATTAAAAAAAATTAATTTCGGGACTTCCCTGGTGGCGCAGTGGTTAAGACTCCGTGCTCCCAATGCAGGGGGCCTGGGTTTGGTCCCTGGTCAGGGAACTAGATCCCACATGCATGCTGCAACTAAGAGTTCGCATGCCACCACTAAGGAGCACACGTGCCGCAGCTAAGGAGCCCGCCTGCTCCAGCTAAGACCCGGTGCAACCAAATAAATAAACAAAATAATTTTTAAAATTAATTTCATATGCATAAAAGAATGATCTTTGAATTAAAGTTCTTTGGGTAGCTTTTGTTGCTTTTGACAGATTTTTAAAACTTGCTTTGGAAGTTTTCTGACACATACACACTTTTTCTCCCAAGACTGAAGAATGAAAAGGCGTTGCGTCTCAAACTTATTGGTAAGTGGATATACTTATTTGAAGTTCTTCTCTATACCTATTTTCTTTTGACTTTCTTAGTAAAATACTATTTTTATCTAAGTGAATTTTCTCTACCAGACTTGATCAAAACAAAATAAAATCAATCAATAAACTCTGAGAACAGTGTTAATAATATCTAGCTCAGTTTTCTAGAAACTGTTTATTACCTACCTACCTGTTTTTATCCATTCCCCCATTCCTGTCTCTCTCTCTCTCTTTCTCTTTCAAGTTTAATTCTAGCTCCCTGACCATTAGAATTATGAAGGATTTTGAAAACAACAATTCATATTTAATGATGTGAATATATACATCCTCAGTCTGTATCTCAGTGTCACAGTCTTTTTGTGTGTGTGAGACAAGTCTGAGATTTCAGAAGAGTGGCTATTAGGCTTTATAACCAAAATGAAAGGTATTTGAACCATTAACTCTAATGCTTTATCAGGCAATAGAATAGTATTTCTAAATGGTTTGTCAGTAATCCTGGGTAGGGCCATTTCTTGATTTGTAGTATTGAGAAATCTAATTGAAAGTGACACCCCGATGGTCAGATTTACTCATAAGGATGAGGTCTGTCAGCTCCGTGATAATAAATGTCACTCATTCTGTACAGTATCGGGCAGATCTTGTATGCTTAAGATATTTACTAACTTTGAGGCCCTGAACAGGTTACTTAACCTGTCTCTTCTAAATGGAGATAATAATAATAAATAATAATAATAATCCTCATAGGATTGTAAAGGTCTTGACACAGTGCCTGCTGCTTATTAAATGTTCAGCAGATGTCATCTTCTTCATTAATTTGATCAGACTCTCATTTTTGTTATTTCGGATAAGTTCTATCCTTTGCTTTATAAATGCCTAGAACTTCGTGTTCTGTTAAGAGTGTTCTTTCCTTTTTTAAATTTTTTGTATCCTTACTGGATAAGAAATATATACAGAAAAGCGTCCCTCCTACCCTTGTCTCTTGCCCAAATTAAAATGTGACAATTTAATTTCTGACAGACTGATTTAGTTAGCTTTGAGCCCACACAAAACTTTATATTTAACTTTGAAATAAATTTTGATACTGTTTTGAACACATTGATGTTGAAAATTATAATGACTACCTCTGCTTGAATGATGACTTGTAGTGTTAAACTGTCTTGGTACTTGTTGTTATAGGTGAAAAACTGCAGTGGTTTCAAAATCATCTTGATCCCAAAAAAGTAGGATATTCAAAGAGAGATGCTTGTGAATTAATTGAAAGGTAAACACTGGGCATGTTATGAGCAAAGGGTCAGTAGCAGGAATTCCCCAGCTTGATTCTTCAACATTCAGAGTTCTATTCGGGATTTATAGATGAGCAAATGAGCTTTGTTATCAAGACTTTGGATTCTTATACTAGCTTAGCCATTTTAGTAGCTTTGTAACCTTTCTGGGCCTCAGAGTGGTAGTTAACCCAGCTTCTTGGCTTCCTGGAGGAATGTCATCTAAACTGACATCTAAAGATAGGGGTTAGCAGATTGAGGTGAGGTAGTTGGAGCCTCTAGGCAGAGAGAACAAGATCTGAAAGGCCCGGGGTGAGAGCAACGTATTTAGTGATCTGCCAGACATTTAATAAGACTGAAATAATAGGTTCAAGGAGGGAATTGTGACAGGTAGGATAAATAACCAGCTTTTGAAAGATTTCAGATATCAGTGTAAGAGTTTGGACTTTATCCAAGGACCGTGAGAGACATAGTTACAGCAAGCACCTGAGATGGTCACATTTTTAAACTTCAGAAAGGTCACAGTTGGAGGAATGAGGAGAATGGATGAGGGGGCAGGCTTTGGCTGGGAGACTGCTGAGAGGCTGATGAAGCAGTCCAGGCAGGAGGTGATGGTGGGAGCAGTGTGGTGAAGAGAAATGAAAGAGTGCAGACCTTTGAAGGAAGCAGAAGTCCCCATCTTTAATAAAGACTTGGATGTGGCGTAAAAGGGAGAGAGGCGAGGAGTCGGGGGGCACTCGCATTCCTCACTTGGGCAGCTGGATGAATGGTTGTCCCAGGGGATGGAGCGGGTCGGGAGGGGGCGCCTAGGGGCAGCGCGGAGGCAAGGCCAGGGGTGGCGTGTTAAGCCAGATGGAGATGTCCAGGAGGTGGCTGAGTACGTGGATACGGAGTTTGTTTAACAGACACTTTAATGGCAGGCTTTGATGTGGTCACAGGAATTTTGAAAATGGTTAAGTTACCACGAGAAGGTCTGAGGTCTGAGAACTTAAGGAATTCAGAGGAATATAAAAACTTAAGGGACAGGCGAAGGCTGGGGATTATGGTGGGTTTTTTTTGGGGGGGGGGGGGGTTATTTTTTAAATGAACTAGTATAAGCTGAGGTCTGAGAACTTAAGGAATTCAGAGGAATATAAAAACTTAAGGGACAGGCGAAGGCTGGGGATTATGGTGGGTTTTTTTTGGGGGGGGGGGAGGTTATGTTTTAAATGAACTAGTATAAGCCAAACAGAGACTCTGTAAGTCAGATCATTTTCTTGTTTTTCAGGTATTTAAATCGGTTCAGCAGTGAGCTGGAGCAGATTGAGTTACACAACAGCATCAAGGCCAGGCGGGGCCGGCGGCACTGCGCCCGAGAGGCGGCCATCAAGCAGACCACGGAGCGAGAGTGGCGGCAGTACAGGGGCTGCGGCCTCGGTAGGAGCGGGAGGGCGGCAGTACGGAGCTTGGTGTGTTCTCAGCGTACCTTCCCTTCTTTCTAGTCATATTTGGCTTTACTTATTCTATTTATTTAGTTTAGTTTGATTTTCTTCCTTTGATTTCCTTTCCTTTTGAGTGTTTGGAATAATTTCTGAATTCATCCTTTTTTTCCTCCTACATTCCCCAAACCGTCAGTGTTGACGGTGACTTATCTTTCTACTGTGACAGTAAGGTTTTCCTCTCCCTTCCGGTGTATACTTGATTTGCTTTGTTCTAGAGTTATTACTTGCCCGTCTCCAACCACATCGACGTTTCTTTAGAGTAAGTACTGTGTCCTCTTGTCTTTGTAAGTCTTGTATTAAAGAGCTATACTTGTTGCAGCATTTCTTGAGAAATTATAGAAATCAAATTTTCTTTCTTAGCACTAGCATTTCTTACAGTTCCTGAAGACAAGTATGTTGTGGGCTTAACAACACTGTCTGAAGAAAGTCGCTTAGGAGGAGAGGAGAGGGCACTTGTAAGGGCTTGCAAAGCCCAAAGTCAGGTGATGACCCAAGGGCTACATGGCCTGCAAATGGTGTTTGATTGGCTTATTAATTGTCAGTATAAAAAAATCTGCTGATTTCACATGAAAAATGTAGATTTCTGGCTTCTCGTAAAACATGCGGTGGTCTGGCAGCAGCATGTGCTAGAGCAAGGTAGCGACTGTCCCTTTTAGACTTGAGCGTTCAGCGGTCCCTAACCGTCCTTCATTCACATTCCCTGCCTGGTCCCTGTAGGCATTCCTGTGTGGGTTTGCTTGGGAAGTACAGTAAATGAAATGCTTAAAGCAACATTAGGTTTTTAAATTTTAATAATAACAATAGGGCCCTGAAGCAGATACCCTGTGGGTAACTGTTGTGTTGGTCCCAGCTTGTGCATAGTGATGCTGTGTGCCAGGAAGGTTTGGGGCGGCCTCCACAGGCATTCTCCCCACTGGAGCCAGTGTTGTGGCTGGACCCCACCCTCGTGGTTCTTACTGTGATTGTAGGGTGCACCTCAGCAAAAACCAGCAGGGAGCTTTGAAAAAAACAAGATTTAGTGCTTAAAAGTCCTGATGGTACAGGACATGCCTGAGGGCCACACAGCGAGGTCTCCAGTAGAGAAAGAGGGAGGGAACAGGGACCTGGGGCCCTGCCTTTGTTAGGGTCATAGGCGGGATGCCTGGGGTTTCATGGGTTCAGTCTTCATAAAGGCGCCAGCAGGGGGAACGGGGTCACTCAGGTGGTCAGTTATCTGCGTTCCCTGGGGCTTTCTAATAGGGGAACTTCGTGGGGGAGGAGCCTGGTCCCTCACCTAGTTGTTTTGTTGGAGCTGCATCAGTCTGGCCGTAGGTGGATCCATAGAGTTGGATGTCTTCGCAGCATATACCTCGACAGCTGGAAGGTTAGCATCAGGCACTTACCCTCAGTGACACTGTGAGCCCTGAGTAGATGGCAGTTCCTCCACATCATTCCTAAGCAGTGAGTTTCTTCACTGAAAAAACAACAGAATAACTTTGGAACTAGATAGATCTGGACTTAAACCCTTACAGCTTACTATATAATAGGGCAAGTTTCTTCCCACCCACTCCCTGGCCTTGTTACCGTCTATTTAAAAATAGACGTAAATAGTGCACCTCCTTCCCAGGTTGTTTAAAAGTCAAGAGAGGGGCTTCCCTGGTGGCGCAGTGGTTGAGAGTCCGCCTGCCAATGCAGGGGACATGGGTTCGTGCCCCGGTCCGGGAAGATCCCACATGCCGCAGAGCGGCTGGGCCCGTGAGCCATGGCTGCTGAGCCTGCGTGTCCGGAGCCTGTGCTCCGCAACGGGAGAGGCCACAGCAGTGAGAGGCCCATGTACGGCAAAAAAAAAAAAGATGAGATTTCACGTATCAAGCGCCTGACACAGAACCTACTGTAGGAGGTTGAGGGAGAGCTTTGGCCACTGTGTCCTTTTCACCTCAGTTTGTCTATGCTTGTAGTCTCCATTTCCTCATTTTTCCATTTTTATTGGAACCCCTTAATTAAGCTTTTGTAGCCACCACTCAACTAAAAGCCCTTGTCACCGATGACCTTTAAGTTGCTAAGACACATAGTGCCTGTACTGGGCACTCATGTAGTCAACTTTTCTGCAGTGTTTGATACAGATGATCCCTTCATTTCTTGTCACACTTTTTATTTGGGGTAGAAGCCCCTGACCTTCTCTGGTTTTCCTCCAAGTTAACTGGCCATGACTTCAGTGTCCTGAGTTGAATCCCTCATAGCCTCACAAACTAAATATTGACCCAGGTCCCTGTCTTTGGGCCTCTTCTCTTTTCTCTTTACATGAATTCCTGAGTTGATGTCATTCAGTCCTGTGGTTTTAAATACCATTTAAATGCTCATAACTTCCAAATTTATATTCTTAATACTTGTCACTAGAACTCCAGACTTGCATTATCAAACTTGGGTTTCTCAGAGTATCTACTTGAGTGTCTTACATGCATCTCCAACTTATGTCCCAAAGCAGAGTCCAGCTTTTCTCTTAAAACTTGCTTCTCCTGCAAGCTCCATGTGTCTGTCAGTGATATCACCACTTGCCCCCTCGCTCGTGTCAGAAACCCTGCCGATGGTTTTGCATTCCACACCCAGCTCATCAGCAGGATATACTTAAGAGTCTAATGGCTTGCCTGCTGCCCCCAGCACCTCTAGCTCGAGCCACCACCATCTCAGCTCTGCCATCATGACAGCCTCCCAGGTGGTCTCTGTGCTCAGTCTGTTCAGCCTGCAGCCGCCAGTAATTGACGGCACACTCCAGGTCAGACATCTGCTGGTGGTGGAGCCAGTGCTAAAACTCACACCTTGTCTTCCAGTTATGCCACAGTCCTTATTCCAGATGCATGGAATGTGTCTGGTGAAAAAAACTTTGTCAACTCTATCAAGTTTACAAGCATCTAGAAACGTGGGCAGATTGTCACCAAATGCTGTGTTGATCAGGTTCAGAGAAGACAAGATAACTGACATCTCTCCCTCTTGCTCCATGGTGGTATAACTGTTCCTGACTCATTTTATTAGAATTTCTTAAAAAAAAAAATTGTGCTTAATTTATACTTTTTAAACACCTGACCCCTCGTACTCATACTCTTATTTTCTGAAGCTATTGTAAAAGTCAGTATACAGTCATGTCAAACATTTTTATCTTTTTCATTAATTGATACTGGATTTTATTTAATATTTTATCCATTGGCCAGAATTTTTGCAGCAGTGTTCCAGTTTTTGTTAAACATGCCTCTGTGTTCCATCAACAAGGATGACCCATGCATATAGGTTTATGATCCACTTTCTAATCATAAGGAGCTGTCATACACCTAGTTTTCATTTAAAATGGGTTTAAATTTTATTGAACTTTATTGAACATCTATTGATTATAGTTTATTTGAAAATTTTTTTACATTTTTAATAGCATTTTTTAAGATTTAATAATCCTTGCATTCCTCAAACTCTACCTTGCCAAAGCGAACTATGTGCTTGAAAAAATTGCACCTTTCACCAAGAAAATATGTAAAACAACTGTGAGCATGTTGTTGTAGGGGACCGATAGTTAGAATTTGCCAGGCACCTTTACTGTCTAAAAGGACAGAGTTTATTTTGTTGATAGGTTTGTTTTATTTTATAGATTCTGTGGTAGAATACATTATATTTAATAGTGTTCTTTTTGAATCACCTTCTTATAAAGTAAGTCCTTTATGCTTGCAAAGCTTACCTTTCATTAGAGCATTATAATCATGCTTTGAAAGTTTTTTTTTGGATGTTCTTGCTGTCTGTCAGTTACTATTGTTTCTGAGATAGAAAATGAGGAAACTATAAATGTTATCATAGAAAGCATTGCCTAATAGATATAAATTATTTTCTTTTCCAGAGATTCCAGACATTTTAAATGCAGGTAATCTGAAAACTTTTAGGTGAGTCTGTCTCTTTTGTTCTTTGAAGCTGCAAGTAAAATACATAAGAGATAAACTTTCTTCCCTTTTTGAGTCTAGACGTTAGAGCTAAAAGAAAATTAGGAGGTTCTTTTTAACCTTTCCTCTTTCATCAGTTGAAGTAAGAATTTTCCTAAGTTTAGCATTTGTTTGAGATGCCTGATGTACACTGAAATGATAATGACCTGGTGCTTTTATTTGTTTTTCAAAATACTTTAAAATTCTTTAATATAGTACTTAAAGAACATGATATCCTTGTTCCTCCCTGGTTGTTATTTTTTAAAAAGATAAATTGTCAGCAGCAGACTTGTTGGCTGAGTCCTGTCCCCATACTGTTCGCAGCACCCCCTTATGGAGAAGGTGGCTAGTGGGAAGTGGTATGGGGAAATGGTTAAATCATAAAGAACCAGTTGCCCCAGTGGTCTCTCTTATAGTGCTGTGTGACCGAGAGACCAGTGAGTAGGAGTTCCTGTTTTCAGTTTTCAAACATGGGTTCTTTGTCTTTAGAACATAATTTTTATTAATCATTTTGATACTAGCTAGACCATGTTGATCAGTCTGAAATTTTAATTGAAATTAGATACATTTAAGTCCATATTATTTGAAACCCTTAAGCTTATTTTATATTTTTATACTTCTGAATTCATAGAAAATATTTAATATTCATAAAATATTTGCTCTAATAGAATTGATTGATCATATTTAAGAAGTGGTTCACTTTGTAGCCTAGGTACATGTATTTATAAGTACATGGAGCTTAAGATTGATTATACATTAATTTTTTTTGCCTGTAATGTTAAGAAATTAGATATATAAATGTTCTCTTTATTCCTAAAACAGTGTATGTTCTGCCTCCCCCAAAGAAAGCCAGAAATGAGAAGAAATTAGCCTAGACTGTTAGTATCAGAGTTCAGTTCTCAGAAGAATCTTCACATTGCTTGTAAAGTAATTGAACATAGGATTGTCACAGAAAAGGGTTGAAGAACTAAAAGTTTTCTATTAAAACCAAAAAAATTGTTTGATTACTAAAACAATTGTGATTTACCATTGTGTGTGAAAAGAAAAACCTTTTCTGACTGCATTTTGGAGATTTTCCAGGATGATGTAGTTCCTACTTCAGAGATTCTTGATACCATATATGTCCTAATAGAGGGAAGTGTTTGGGTTAGGGAGAATAAAAGAATGGAACAGAGTTTCCTTGTAACTTCTGCCTGATATTTTCCTGCATTGCTTTGGAAATTTTGAATTCTCTGTGCAGTTAACCGCTATTGTAGATTAATGAGGAAGTTCAGTTAAGTATGGAAAAAGCAAACCTCAGTTCTTGGGACATTTTTTTTCCTACTGCATTTATATTGTTTCTTTCTAGTGCATTTGAATCTGCTGTAAATTTGTAAACTTTCTTCTGCTTAGTTTTGAAGATTGACTATTACTTCCCTACCTCACCACCCCTCTGCATTCTCTTTTTTGTCTAGGGAATGGGATTTTGATCTGAAGAAATTGCCGAACATTAAAATGAGAAAAATCTGTGCTAATGATGCAGTGCCTATGAAGTGTAAGAAGAAACCTGTGGCAGCTGTAGACGGAGATTTAGGAGAGTTGGACCTGAAAGATGGATCAGGTGACACAGACGAGGAACTGACTGCAGTGGCCTAATTGTCTTTACTTGAGTTGAAAATAAATAAGTTACACTTGAATTGACTATGGTAAATCATTGTCTCTACACAACAATTTGCTCTTTAGCTTATTCTCTTATATGATGAGAATCCCATTTTCAGTTTCAAAAACAGTGTTACAATTTTAACTTAAAAATGAATGTTGCTTTATGTTTACATAAATATGTTCAGACCCTGCTTAAAAACCCAGACCGTTATAAAATCTTAAGAACTCGGGCTTCCCTGGCGGCGCAGTGGTTAGGAATCCGCCTGCCAATGCAGGGGACATGGGTTGGATCCCTGGCCCGGGAAGATCCCACATGCCACAGAGCAGCTAAGCCCATGAGCTACAACTACTGAAGCCCGCGCACCTGGAGCCCGTGCTATGCAACAAGAGAAGCCACGGCAATGAGAAGCCCACGCACCGCAACTAGAGAAAGCCCGCACACAGCAACGAAGACCCAGCGCAGCCAAAAGTAAAACAAATAAATAAATTTATATATTTAAAAAAAAAATCTTAAGCACTCAAGGCTGTTTGAATGTTGCAGATACAAATCTGCAGAAATCCAGGTAAGTTAGGCTAAAAATATAGAAACCACAACAAAGGTTTGGATCACTTGTTTAATATACAAAGCCTGTTTTTCACAGGTAATTATTTTCTTTTCCTTAATTTGTCTTAGTACACATTATTCACAAAACAGTAAATCGTTCATGCAAGAGAATTAGGTAAAACCGAAAAAAGTACAAATGCTCAATCCCCCAAATTGCACACAGTTAAAATAATTTTTCCTTGTTTGTTTTAATGCAGTTTCAAATGGGCTTTCTTCAGATGTGGAGGAAACACTGCAGCCCAAAATAACAGTACTTCCTTTCAACTGTATTGACAGGTAAAATAGCACCTTTGGGCTGACTTAAGGAAAGAAGACTGATTTTCATCTTTCTTAATTAAAGTGTAAGTCCTACACAATTATTGTATGACAACTACCATAATGATAAGTTTTAAGAGCTCTACTTTGTTCCAAAATATTCATTGGCATGGCAAGGAAAGGTAAATTGTGTCAGGCAGATGCAAAAACCTTCCTCCCCACCTCTCCTCCATGACAATTAGAGTATCTTAGTGATGTCATTGCTCTAATGAGCTAGTTTTCCAGCCCAAATAAGTAGATGTTTTAGGGACCTTTTGCAAAACAAGGTAAGTGTGACTATGTGGCCATCTCTCTGGAACTATAATCACATGTAACAGCAGCTCGGAGTGAGAATAGATAGTTTTAGGGACCTTTTGCAAAACAAGATAAATGTAACTATGTGGCCATCCCTGGGACTATAATCACATGTAACAAGCTCCGAGTGAGATTTAATCCTAGGGCATTTTGAAAGACTCCAGAGTATATATATATACCTGTCTTCCTTTTATTTCTCCATTGCTTTATATCCCAAGTCGATGGGAACATTTTTGTTTTGTTTGTTTACATTTTGTTTGTACTTAAGTTTAATTGCCCTCTGGGCTTCACTTAAAAAAAAAAAATACTGGATTTCATTTCTTTACAATTTAATCTTCGATTTTACACAATTAGAGTGACAGTTCTTTAAAAAATCAACAGCATAAATGTATGTTTTCTGGTATTGATAATACCACAGATTCATGATGATAAAAAGCCAAGGTTTTAGCAGAACTGTAAGTTTATTCTTGAGTTTCATTCTTTGTTTCGATTCCATTTTACTTCTTACATAAGCAGGTGAGCATGCTTCAAAACACTGCCATTCCGGAGAGCAGTTTTCCTTTGTGAAGGGTATATCCAGTCCACAAGTGTTGTCACAAAGCCAAACCCGGTCATCGAAAGGACAAGTGTACCACTGCCACACAGAACGTAAGAGAAAATAATCAACACTAGCTTTTAAACGCACATAGTTACTTCAGATTGTTTGAACTACCAACAGCCCTTACAGGAAAACTTTTAAAGATTTAAATTCAGGAGTTCAGTGTTTAAAAAGAATAGCAGAATAATGTTGACTTTTAATGTGTTAGGGAGCTATATTATTTTCTCATTTCAAGAAAGTCAAAGCCTATTCAAGTTCATTTTGAGAATTTACGTATGGTTTTAAAATACCATGTCAGTTTTTATCATTAATACAGTAATGCTTATCCTTACTTTTCATTCTAGAATTTCTTAGTGTTTGGTATGCCCCTTAATAAATTATTATTTATTAAGCCAGTCGTCTTCCACTGTGAAATTATGCACTTACCTGTATTGCTAAAGTTTGGACAGAATTTAAATGGTATTTATGGTATAATTCAGGTAAATAATCCTTTTCCTTACAGAGCAAACAAAAGAGAAATCAACATTTCTTTGTTTGCTGGTGGCTAGATTTTGTTCCCTCAGGAATATTGTAAACAACTGCTGCCATTGTTAAACCTCAGGAGAAACGGGTTAGTAAAAATGCTTAGGAAAATTACCAGAAAAGAATGGATCACATTTAATCCCTTGGGTGAGGTGCCTGGTTAAATCCCCTAAAGCTTCATTATCCATGAGTGTATTTATCTTACACCTTGAAAATGGAAATTTAAGGAGTTAATACAAAGTCCAGGTTGTTTAAGCTTCATATAGTTTTAATTACACCACTATGTCTTTATTTGTGCAGAAATTTTGGTCTAGTTTATAGTTGCCTCAACTTAGTTTTTCCTGTGCCTTCATTCCGTGCTCCTACAGCAAGTTTTAAGAAAGATGGGTTTTAAACCTTTTGTTTCCTGCCTGACTGAATACCTTGACGTTTTTCTCATGTATATACAGGAACAAACACATGCCACACACACACAAAGTTGATACTGTTGACCTTTGCTTTATTTCTAGGAACTGGGACTATTTGGACTCAGTGTCAGCCACTACTCGTATCGAATCAGACTTCTCTTCAGTAAAAGGTTATTTCTCTTTTCTTTCCCTATGGTAACGTGTGAGTTTTGAAAAAGCCCACTGACAATTACAAAGTGCGTCGATGTGCTACCCAGATTTGTGCAATACGATACCCATGCTTTGGCTCCGTGGCCATCACGGTTGCCTTTTCACAATAATAAATACGACAGCTAGCAAAAATAAATCACCTCATTTTAGGTAAGACGTCTCTCTTGGACAGGCCACACTATATTTATAATCATTAATCTAGCTCACTGCTATGTCATTCACATTTCAGTTTTACATGAATATGCAAAGAATACAATAATCAACTGAACTGTCAAACCTAAACAATTCAATTACTTAGCACAGAATCTGTTGAATATTTTTGCCTCCCAGCTGAGCAAGGGAAATACTGTCAGCTTTTTAAAATACAGTCTAATGCTTGGTCATAACTACTCATCTGTCAAGTTGACACCTTATTAAAAAAAAGGTACATTTGACTTAACAAAGATATTAAATTATTTTCCCTATTATAAGTGCTTCATAGTAGCAAATAAGTTAATTTCAGAACTTACCACAGGCAGATTGCTTTGTAGTTTTTTTTTTTCACCCTTTAGAGAAATGGTAACTTCACCTAACTCTTAACCAAGATATTTAATTTGATTAATTTAGTGCTTTGTAAAATAGTATTTGTGATACTTTGAATAAAAGAGTGAATTAAGCTGCTGTTTTGAAAGATTCAATTGTTAAATGAAGCAGAGGCTTTGTCTCTAATTTTAGGGCTGCACTAGCCAATAAGTTTAATTCAAATTGAGCTATGCTATAAACATACTGGATTTTGAAGACTTGGTTCATAAAAAGAGCTGTAAAATAACTCAATACTTTTTTTATATTGATGACATTGAAATGATAACTTGGGTATATAGTGTTAAATAATATATATTATCAAAATTCATTTCACCTGTTTTTACTTTTTCTAATGGGGCTACTAGAAAATTTAAATTTGCATATGTGGCCTTCATTGTGGCTCACATTATATTTCTGTTGGACAACACTGTTTTAGAGGGTCCAGGTGGAGTATACAGGGCTTCTGTGGGTATTTAACAGAGCTAATTAAACCCCAAAATCTCTGAAAATCATGATTTAAACATAATTCCAAGTATTAATATCTTGAAATGTGTATTGCATCTATTTTAAAAACATGCATCTGTCAAAACAACTGGACTCGAACTCCACTATAGCCATAAAACCTGTTAGCTGTCAAAGTATGAATATCAAAATATGTATCTTCTGAGTTTGCTTCTGATGTGCCTTAGGGATAATGCAGATAATTTCAAGCTTAAAACCAAATGTGTTTGTCATTTCCAGATGAGAGAGTTCAAGGCCCTAGAAGAAAGACACGTTGCAATTCAAGTCCGTATTCTTGACCTTGCCCTGTTACTGTGAACTCATGGGTCTGTCCAGTAGTCTCTCCTCATTGCCTGAAAGCATCCTTGCTCCAGCGGTCCTTGTCTCACAAATCATTCTCCAGCCAACTTTTCACATTTTCTCTTCACACTTGAGACTGCTACATGGGATCCTGATCATTTGGTGTTTCTTCTCCTTTCTTTTTGAGCAAAGAAAGGACAAATGAGTCAGAAAGAGGAGAGAAGATAATGAGGGTGACTAACTCAGGATCACTTCTGTCACTTGTAGTGGCCGAGGGCCAGGCGATACTCCGGTGACACGCTCCCGGCTGGCCCCATCACACAGGTATGACTTCGGGGGGGCCGCCCTCTGAAGGTGGCAGTGCGTTGGTCCCCGTTTGTAAGGCAGGCACTGCCCCGGCGTCCTTGGCATCCGTGTTCACCGTGCAGGAGCAGTTCTTCTCCAGCCTCTTGGCCGTGTCGGGGCAGTTCTGCACAAAGATCACGCGGTTGTAGGCCTTCAGCCTGCGCCACAGCTGAACGTAGACCTTGCACTGTACGTACATGAAGACCAAACCTCCCGTGAAGCCGATGGCCACCACAACCAGTTTTGTCCAAAATGGCCATTCAAGGACACCTGTGAAATAAAAGAGAGAACATTACCACCAAGTCTTTATTGATGGATTTGGTGATTCTTTTCCTATGGTTCCTTCAAAGGATCATGCCAGCCTGTTAATACATAGATCAGGAATATATTCTTAACTAGTAAAAATTATAACCTGTTGCTTAATTGCCTTAAATATTCTCGAGGTACTGCCAAAATTGTACATGAAAAAATTCTCTCCCCTACCCCTGTAATTAATGATGTCTCTCATCTCTCTTAGCCATCAAGAACCTACTGTGATCATCAGATACTTACTTCGACATTTCAGCTAAATCTTTAAGGAAGTGAAAGAATCAGACTTTAGGATCCTCTTAAGGTAATGTAATAGGTACATGTGTGGGATTGTACCCATGGGTTCCCTCCCCACCCTCATTACCTTTAAAATTAAAAAAAGAGAAAGAAAGAAAGAAGCTGCCACATCTCAGAATTCCTGAGTACAGACATGTGTAAGATTTAGAATTTTAGTCACTTGTTTTCTTACCAATCTTACATTTTGTTACTGAGAACTCAGTCTTTTCTCTTAATTTCCATCACCATAAGTAGAAATGGACTTTCTTTCACAAAGAGTTTTTAAAACTATGTCACGAGCATTTCTGTAACTACAACAGTATTTACGCCACACATAATTATAAATGTTAAATATACGGTGAAGAGAAGGGTGGGTTGGAAACCACACTTTAGGGAAGTCGGGTTTTACTTACTTGTAACAGTGAATAGAGTTATAAGAAACGTCCTGTCTATATCCTGTCTATATTTTGTAAGAGTGACATTTATGAATACTTTATGCCTCTGGAAGCAAAATGGACCCCTGCCCCGTTTGCCTCACGTTGAAGGGCTTGCCTTGTTCCTTAATCCTGTCTATGCCTGACTCACTGAGCTGGGGGGACCAGCTTACAACTGGGGGTAGTTGTGCGCCCTGGGCCACTGAGCAGTGTCTGGAGATGCCGATCGTTATACCTGGTGTTGGGCGGGTGCTACTGACTTCTTAGTAAGTCGTGTGGTGCTGCTTTGCCAGCATCCTGCAATGTGTAGGACAGCAAGGAGTTAACCTAGTCCAAAATGCCAATGGTGCTGAGCTTGAGAAACCCTGTTGCAGAAGATGATCACGTTTCTTTATTTAGAAATTTAGGATTTTTGCTCTCAGCTGTTCAATTGAGCACTAGTGTCTCCTTGTTTAGAAGGATGTTAACCACAGACAAGCTGCAGTGTGTTTTGGCTCCCATTTTTAGGGAAATCCCCATGGATTACATCTCATTTTCCCCTCTGATTCCTAAATGACACTACCACCTGTGCCCTGGAAGTGCCTGGAGATTCTCTCCTTCCAGCCTCTGCCCATGATATTTCTTCTCTCAGACTTTGCTTCTCTATTTCTGAATGTCTACCTGTCCCACAAAACCTGACTCAGAAATAATTTCCAGCTGGCACGCTTCCAGTTTCATGTTATTTTTACACCTGTGGCGTGAGTCGCTCTCTGACATAAGTTATTTGTTCTCTGCTGTGCCATAACCTTGACAGTGCAGGATCTACGTCTGGTTGGTCTTTGTTTTCCACGCTGCCTTGCTCAGTGGACATTTTAAGGATGAAGGAAAGCTTTTAATATATATAAAGCTTTGATATCTTTCTCTCTCTGACTTACTTCACTCAGTATGACAACCTCTAGGTCCATCCATGTTGCTGCAAATGGCATTATTCTTTTTTACGGCTAATATTCTTGTATGTATGTACCACTTCTTTATCCATTCCTCTGTTGACGGACGTTTAGGTTGCTTCCATGTCTTGGCTATTGTAAATAGTGCTGCTATGAACATTGGGATGCATGTGTCTTTTTGAATTATGGTTTTCTCTATATGCCCAGGATTGGGACTGCTGGATCATATGGTAGTTCTATATTTAGTTTTTTAAGGATCCTCCATACCGTTCTCCATAATGGTTGTAACAATTTACATTCCCACCAACAGTGCAAGACGGTTCCTTTTCTTCACATCCTTGCCAGCATTTGTTGTTTGTAGACTTTTTGATGATGGCCATTCTGACTGGTGTGAGGTGATACCTCAGTGTAGTTTTGATTTGCATTCTCTAATGATCAGTGATGTTGAGCGTTCTTTCATGTGTTTGTTGGCAATCTTCTTTCATGTGTTTGTTGGTATACCTTCGGAGAAATTTCTATTTAGGTCTGCTGCCAATTTTGGATTGGGTTGTATGTTTTTTTGATATTGAGCTGAATGAGCTGCTTGTAAATTCTGAAGATTAATCTTTTGTCAGTTGCTTCATTTGCAAATGTTTTCTCCCATTCTGAGGGTTTTTAGTCTTGTTTACAATTCCCTTTACTGTGCAAAAGCTTTGAAGTTTGATTAGGTCTCATCTGTTTATTTTTGTTTCATTTCCATTTGTATAGGAGGTGGGTCAAAAAGGATCTTGCTGTGATTTATGTCATAGAGTCTTCTGCCTATGTTTTCCTCTAAGAGTTTTATACTGTCTGGCCTTATATTTAGGTCTTTAATCCATTTTGAGTTTACTTTTGTGAATAGAGTTAGGGAGTGTTCTAATTTCATTCTTTCACACGTAGCTGTCCAGTTTTCTCAGCACCACTTATTGGAGGCTGTATTTTGTGCACTGTATATTCTTGACTCCTTTATCAAAGATAAGGTGACCATATGTGCTTCGGTTTATCTCTGGGCTTTCTATCCTGTTGCATTGACCTACATTTCTGTTTTTGTGTCAGTACCATATTGTCTTGATTACTGTAGCTTTGTAGTATAGTCTGAAGTCCATGAGCCTGATTCCTCCAGCTCCATTTTTCTTTCTCAAGATTGCTTTGGCTATTCAGAGTCTTTTGTGTTTCCATATAAATTGTGAATTTTTTTTGTTCTAGTCTGTGAAAAATGTCATCGGTAGATTGGTAGGGATTGCACTGAATCTGTAGATTGCTTTGGGTAGTATAGTCATCTTCCAATCCAAGAACATGGATATCTCTCCATCTATTTGTATCATCTTTAATTTTGTTTATCAGTGTCTTGTAGTTTTGTGCATATAGGATTTTTTTCTCCTTAGGTAGGAATGGGAATGATTCCTTAATTTCTCTTTCAGATTTTTCATCATTAGTGTATAGGAATGCAAGATTTCTGTGCATTAATTTTGTATCCTGCTACTTTACCAAATTCATTGATTAGCTCTAGTAGTTTTCTGGTAGCATCTTTAGGATTCTCAATGTATAGTATCATGTCATCTGCAAACAGTGACAGCTTTACTTCTTCTTTTCTGATTTGGACTCCTTTTATTTCTTTCTCTTCTCTGATTGCTGTGGCTAAAAGTTCCAAAACTATGTGGAATAATAGTGGGGAGAATGGGCAGGCACAACCTTGTCTTGTTCCTGATCTCAGTGGAAATGGTTTCAGTTTTTCACCATTGAGAATGAAGTTGTTGGCGGTGGGTTTGTCATATATGGCCTTTATTATGTTGAGGTAAGTTCCCTCTATGCCTACTTTCTGGAGGGTTTTTTATCATAAAGCTGTGTTGCATTTTGTCAAAAGCCTTTTCTATTGAAATCATATGGTTTTTCATTTGTTAATATGGTGTATCACATTGATTGATTTGCATATATTGAAGAATCCTTGCATTCCTGGGATAAACCCCACTTGATCATGGTGTATGATCCTTTTAATGTGCTGTTCTGCTGTTGGATTCTGTTTGCTAGTATTTTGTTGAGGATTTTTGCATCTGTGTTCATCAGTGATATTGGCCTGTAGTTTTCTTTCTTTGTGACATCTTTGTCAGGTTTTGGTATCAGGGTGATGGTGGCCTCGTAGAAGGAATTTGGGAGTGTTCCTCCCTCTGCTATATTTTGGAAGAGTTTGAGAAGGATAGGTGTTAGCTCTTCTCTAAATGTTTGATAGAATTTGCCAGTGAAGCCATCGGGTCCTGGGCTTTTGTTTGTTGGAAGATTTTTAATCACAGTCTCAATTTCAGTGCTTGTGACTGGTCTGTTTATATTTTCTATTTCTTCCTGGTTCAGTATCTGAATGTTGTGCTTTTCTAAGAATTTTTCAATTTCTTCCAGGGTGTCCATTTTACTGCCATATAGTTGCTTGTAGTAATCTCTCATGATCCTTTGTATTTCTGCAGTGTCAGTTGATAAGTCTGGCTAATGGTTTACCAATTTTGTTTATCTTCTCAAAGAACCACTTTTTAGTTTTATTGATCTTTGCTATTATCTCCTTCATTTCTCTGATCTTTATGATTTCTTTTCTTTATGATTTCTTTTCTTCTGCTAACTTTGGGGTTTTTTTGTTCTTTCTCTAATTGCTGTAGGTGTAAGTTTAGGTAGTTTAAGATTTTTCATGTTTCTTGAGGTATGATTTTTCATGTTTCTTGAGGTATGATTGTTATAAACTTCCCTAACTGCTTTTCCTGCATCCCATAGGTTTTGGGTCATTTTGTTTCCATTGTCATTTCTTTCTTGGTATTTTTTGATTTCCTCTTTGATTTCTTCAGTGATATCTTGCTTATTTAGTAGCCTATTGTTTAGCCTCCATGTGTTTGTATTTTTTTACAGATTTTTTTCCTTTTTTTATTCCCTGTAATTGATATCTAGTCTCATAGTGTTGTGGTTGGAAAAGATACTTGATACAATTTCAATGTTCTTAAATCTACCAAGGCTTGATTTGTGACACAAGATATGATCTATCCTGGAGAGTGTTCCAAGAGTGCTTGAGAAGAAAGTGTATTCTGTTGTTTTTGGATAGAATGTCCTATAAATATCAATTAAGTCCATCTTGTTTAATGTATCATTTAAAGCTTGTGTTTCCTTCTTTACTTTCATTTTGGATGATCTGTCCATTGGTGAAAGTGGGGTGTTAAAGTTCCCTACTATGATTGTGTTACTGTTGATTCCGGCTGTTGGCATTAACCTTATATATTGAGGTGCTCCTATGTTGGGTGCATAAATACTTACAATTGTTATATCTTCTACTTGGATCAATCCCTTGATCATTATGCAGTGTCCTTCTTTGTCTCTTCGTCTCTTCTAATAGTCTTTATTTTAAAGTCTGTTTTGTCTGATATGAGAATTGCTACTCAGGCTTTCTTTTGATTTCCACTTGCACGGAATATCTTTTTCCATCCCCTCACTTTCAGTCTGTATTTGTCCCTAGGTTTGAAATGGGTCTCTTGTAGACAGCAAACATATGGGTCTTGTTTTTGTATCCATTCAGCCAATCTGTATCTTTTGGTGTGAGCATTTAGTCCATTTACATTTAAGGTAATTATCGATATATATGTTCCTATTCCCATTTTCTTAATTGTTTTGGGTTTGTTATTGTAGGTCTTTTCCTTCTTTTGTGTTTCCTGCCTAGAGAAGTTCCTTTAGTATTTGTTGTAAAGCTGGTTTGGTGGCACTGAATTCTCTTAGCTTTTGCTTGTTGGTAAAGGTTTTAATTTCTCCATCAAATCTGAATGAGATCCTTGCTAGGTAATCTTGGTTATAGGTTTTTCCCTTTCATCACTTCAAATATGTCCTGCCACTCCCTTCCCGCTTGCAGAGTTTCTGCTGAAAGGTCAGCTGTTTACCTTATGGGGATTCCCTTGTATGTTATTTGTTGTTTTTCCCTTGCTACTTTTAATATCTCTTCTTTGTATTTAATTTTTGATACTTTGATTAATATGTGTCTTGGCATGTTTCTCCTTGGATTCATCCTGTATGGGACTCTCTGCACTTCCTGGACTTGATTAGCTATTTCCTTTACCATATTAGAGAAGTTTTCAACTATAATCTCTTCAAATATTTTCTCAGTCCCTTTTTCTCTTCTTCTTCTGGGACCCCTATAATTCGAATGTTGGTGTGTTTGATGTTGTCCCAGAGGTCTCTAAGACTGTCCAATTCTTTTTTCCACTATTTTATCTTCCAGGTCCCTTATCTGTTTTTCTGCCTCACTTATTCTGCTATTGATTCCTTCTAGAGAATTTTTTTTTTTTTTTTTTGCAGTACGCAGGCCTCTCACTGTTGTGGCCCCTCCTGTTGCACAGCACAGGCTCCAGACACGCAGGCCCAGTGGCTATAGCTTACAGTCCCAGCCACTCCACAGCATGTGGGATCTTCCCAGATCAGGGCATGAACCTGTGTCCCCTGCATTAGCAGGCGGACTCTCAACCACTGCGCCACCAGGGAAGCCCTTTCTATAGAATTTTAAATTCATTTATTGTGTTGTTCATCATTGTGTATTTGCTCGTTAGTTCTTCTAGGTCCTTGTTAAACGTTTTCTCTCCATTGTATTTCCATGATTTTGGATCATCTTTACTATCATTTCTCTGAATTCTTTTTCAGGTAGACTGCTTATTTCCTCTTCATTTGTTAGGTCTGGTGGATTTTTACCTTGCTTGCTCCTTCATCTGCTATGTTTTTATCTGTCTTCTCGTTTTGCTTAACTTACTCTGTTTGGGGTCTCCTTTTTGCAGGCTGCAGGTTCATAGTTCCCATTGTTTTTGGTGTTTGCCCCCAGTGGCTAAGGTTGGTTCAGTGGGTTATGTAGGCTTCCTGGTGGAGGGGACTAGTGCCTATGTTTCTATTCATGTATTCCACAGATGCAGGTACATCAAGTTGATGGAGATTTAATCCGCTGCTCCTGAGGCTTCTGGGAGAGATTTCCCTTTCTCTTCTTTGTTCGCACCACAGCTCCTGGGGTTCAGCTTTGGATTTGGACCCGCCTTTGCATGTAGGTCGCTGGAGGGCGTCTGTTCTTCATTCAGACAGGATGGGGTTAAAGGAGCGGCTGATTCAGGGGCTCTGGCTCACTCAGGCCGGGGGGAAGGGGGGTGTATGGATGCGGGGCGGGCCTGCGGCGGCAGAGGCCAGCATGACGGTGCATCAGCCTGAGGTGCGCTGTGCGTTCTCCTGGAGAAGTTGTCCCTGGATCACGGGACCCTGGCAGTGGCGGGCTGGCCAGGCTGCAGTGGCGGGCTGCACAGGCTCCCGGGAGGGGAGGTGTGGAGAGTGACCTGTGCTCGCACACAGGCTTCTTGGTGGTGGCAGCAGCAGCCTTAGCGTCTCATGCCCGTCTCTGGTGTCCACGCTGATAGCCGCAGCTCGCGCCCGTGTCTGGAGCTCCTTTAAGCAGCGCTCTTATCCCCTCTCCTCGTGCACCAGGAAACAAAGAGGTAAGAAAAAGTCTTGCCTCTTTGGTAGGCGACTTTTCCCCGGACTCCCTCTCGGCTAGCCGTGGTGCACTAACCCCCTGCAGGCTGTGTTCACGCTGCCAACCCCAGTCCTCTCTCTGGGATCCGACCGAAGCCCGAGCCTCAGCTCCCAGCCCCCGTCCGCTCCGGCAGGTGAGCAGACAAGCCTCTCGGGCTGGTGAGTGCCTGTCGGCACCAATCTTCTGTGCGGGAATCTCTCCACTTTGCCCTCCGCACCCCTGTTGCCGTGCTCTCCTCCGCAGCTCCGAAGCTCCTCCCCTCCGCCACCCGCAGTCTCCGCCTGCGAAGGGGCTCCTAACGTGTGGAAACCTTTCCTCCTTCACAGCTCCCTCCCAGAGATGCAGGTCCTGTCCCTATTCTTTTGTCTCTTGTCTCTGTTTTTTCTTTGTTTTCCCTACCCATGTATGTGGGGAGTTTCTTGCCTTTTGGGAGGTCTGAGGTCTTCTGCCAGCGTTCGGTAGGTGTTCTGTAGGAGTTGTTCCACGTGTAGATGTATTGGAGTTGTTCCACATGTAGATCTGGTGTATCTGTGGGGAGGAAGGTGATCTCCACGTCTTACTTTTCAGCCATCTTGAAGGTCTCTCTCTCCTTAACTAGTTTTAATGGTAATTTTTATTGTGAGTAAACATGAATGATACATGTGCAGTTTGTTTCTTTTTTAAAAAAATAATTTAGTACGTGGGGTTTTTTTGTTTTGTTTTTTTATAAATTTATTTTTGTCTGCGTTGCGTCTTTGTTGCTGTTTGTGGTCTCTAGTTGTTTTGAGCAGGGGCTGCTCTTCGTTCTGGTGCACAGGCTTCTCATTGCGGTGGCTTCTCTTGTTTCAGAGCACGGGAGCTAGGTGCAGGAGCTTCAGTAGTTATGGCTCGCGGCCTCTGGAGTGCAGGCTCAGTAGTTGCGGTGCACGGCCTTAGTTGTTCCGCGGCATGTGGGATCTTCCTGGACCAGGGCTCAAACTCGTGTCCCCTGATTGGCAGGTGGATTCTTACCCACTGCACCACCAGGGAAGCCCTAAACACCTTGTTTGGCAAGTTCATGGTGTTTTTGAAAAATGAATCATAGAAAGTTTGGAGAATATTCAGTCCAATTTAGTCAACAAATGAGAAAAGCGAGCTTCATTCAGAGTGATAATTATTTTATTGAAGAAAACTAGCACATGACCAAGGCAGAACGAGACCCTGTCCTTCTGATCACTTGCCCAAGTCGGTATTTACCACTTTGGTGTTGTTAACAATAAGAGCATGTGTAATTACATTAAAAAGGAATGTTTAAGCAACAGTGCTGAAAAGGCGACTATTATATGGATGGCAGGGAAGTGATTTTTAAGACATTCTCAAAGCAAATGTTAACAGCCAGCAGGCATGGCCCAGCCCTGGATGTTCTCGGAGGCTCGCAGGGGAGTGAGACAAAATCAATTTCTTATTCTAGTCCCTTGCTTCTATGCATTTAAATGGTCCTGCGGCAGCCCTAACATCTATAGTCCCTTTAATAGACAGCATGGGGCTTTGCTGGTGGCGCAGTGGTTAAGAATCTGCCTGACAATGCAGGGGACACAGGTTTGAGCCCTGGTCCAGGAAGATCCCACATGCCATGGAGCAACTAAGCCCGTGTGCCACAACTACTGATCCTGCACTCTGGAGCCTGCGAACCACAACTACGGAGCCCGTGTGCCTAGAGCCTGTGCTCCACAACCAGAAGCCTGCGCACCACAACGAAGAGTAGCCCCTGCTCACCACAACTAGGAAGTCCGTGTGCAGCGATGGAGACACAATGCAGCCAAAATAACTAAACAAATAAAAATAGACAGCATGAGCTTTTGTTTTCTTGGTCTGTATTTTTGTGATTTGTTTTCACACAGATAGTACCCTGGAACATTCCTCTAGAATACGTAAAGAAAGGGAGGAGGAGTAATTGTTCTCCCAAATTAGAGTTGGCAACATGGATAACTTAGGGAGTTAAAGTTTCAAGTACCATGTATTTACATGTATTTCTTTTTGTTTTTGTTTTCCTGTTACTGCAGCTCAGAAGATGCTACCTCCACTCTGATTAAAGAAGGCAATTTGTTCCTCCTCAAATGTTTTCAAGATGGATTTAAAGCAGTTTTTTCCAAAACTTTAAAAGCCAATTCAGGATCAGCGCCCCCTGTTCCAATGCGAAAGGAAGATTAAAATAATAACACACAATGCCCCACACTACCTGAAAATGTGCACTTCGGGAAGTTAGGTGTTAAACACAAGTTGAACTTAAGTGCAGAGAGTCTCCTACTAAAAAACTTTTTACAAAAGTCACCATGGTCCCATTTGAAATTACCCAGGTCAGGAGCTGTCCCTCTGGTCAGTGACTCTGTAGGAATAACCACGGGGACTGCTTCATGATAAAGATCTTGCTTCCTATTTCAGAAGCTCTGAACACCGAAGATAAAAGCTATCTCATTTTCACTTGCTTTTAAGAAACTGAAAATAGGGACTTTCGTGGTGGCCCAGTGGTTGAGAATCGGTCTTCCAGTGCATGGGATGCAGGTTTGATCCCTGATCAGGGAACTAAGATCCCACATGCCACAGGGTAACTAAGCCTGCGTGGCGCAACTACTGAGCCCACACGCTCAGGAGCTCACGTGCCACAACTAGAGAGAAGCCTGCGTGCCGCAATGAAGAGCCCACGCGCCGCAACGAAGACCTAACGCAGCCCCAAATAAATAATTTTAAAAACCTGAAAATAACTTTAAAAAGTATATGGTATGGGCTTCCCTGGCGGCGCAGTGGTTGAGAGTCCGCCTGCCGATACAGGGGACGCGGGTTCGTGCCCCGGTCCGGGAAGATCCCACATGCCGCGGAGCGGCTGGGCCCGTGAGCCATGGCCGCTGAGCCTGCACGTCCAGAGCCTGTGCTCCGCAGCGGGAGAGGCTGCAACGGTGAGGGGCCCGCGTACCGCAAAACAAAAAAAGACAGCAGAGGACACTGTCTCTGGAGAACCCCTGCCACACACATGCTCCAGCTACATAAAACACATCCCAGGGGGTCTGGGGTCCCGGTCCTTTTGAGCCCAGCCCAGTTCTGCCCAGAAGCAGCACCCAAGGAGCAAGAGAAGGGGGGCCGTCCCCCCTGCTTTTGTGACTCCCAGCAAAGAGACACAGAAGACAGAAACCTCTCCTTTAAAAAATTCTTTTCCTGGGCTTCCCTGGTGGCGCAGTGGTTGAGAATCTGCCTGCTAATGCAGGGGACACGGGTTCGTGCCCTGGTCTGGGAAAATCCCACATGCCGCGGAGCAACTAGGCCCGTGAGCCACAACTACTGGGCCTGCGCGTCTGGAGCCTGTGCTCCGCAACAAGAGTGGCCACGATAGTGAGAGGCCTGCGCACTGCGATGAAGAGTGGCCCCTGCTTGCCACAACTAGAGAAAGCCCACGCACAGAAACGAAGACCCAACACAGCAAAAACAAATTAATAAAAAAAAATTCCTTTCCTCCTTCCTTTTTTCCCTCACTGCCTCTCATCTTGTTCTTTCTTTCACCTTCTTTTCTTGAGGGAGACACAAACTTAGTGTTATCATCTGAACAAGTTCTCCTTCCAAATTCACTGCTGGTTTTCTATATAATATATATAATCCCCCCCAAGGGGGAGGCTAGGGGAATATTCCTCACTGTTTCACCTGCTATGATTTAGGCTACAGGCTAAAAGCCAGCAGAACCTGCTGGGAAACAGAACTGGGTACGGAGGTGAAGATAAACAAGCCATTTTTGCTCCCGTTTTTGAAGGACCTATCCATTGAAAATGTTACAACATGCCTCAGTGGTTTTAAGACATCTCGCTTTGCAGACTTGATACCATCCTTCACAATCAAACTTAGCGCCGGCAAATATTTCAAACTGCAGTGTTAATCTACTCTATCAAATTATAGCCAATTAATAAGCTGTAACACGTCTCTGCTAACTGCCATCTTATTTGTGTGTTACAAGAAGCCGTGACTGGGGTGAATTAAATACAATGAAAGACCTTCTATTTTTACCAGTTTGCCTTTTCCACTTATCAGCTCCTTGAAAAGCCTAAAGTGGTGCATGGCCTCTGTATATTTCTCCCCCACTAAGGTTTACTTGATAAATCTTATTTCTCAGCTTGGGAACCCTGTATGCTCAGTGCTTTATAGTCCGAGCAATCATCAATAACATAACCGGAGGGCTTCCCTGGTGGCGCAGTGGTTGAGAGTCTGCCTGGCGATGCGGAGAACACGGGTTCGAGCCCTGGTCTGGGAGGATCCCACATGCCGCGGAGCAACTAGGCCCGTGAGCCATGGCTGCTGAGCCTGCACATCTGGAGCCTGTGCTCCACAACGGGAGAGGCCGCGATAGTGAGAGGCCTGCGCACCGTGATGAAGAGTGGCCCCCGCTTGCCACACCTAGAGAAAGCCCTCGCACAGAAACGAAGACTCGACACAGCCAAAAAAATAAATGTGGGATTTGAAATAAATAAATAACATAACTGGAGCAGACTCCATCGCCAGTACTGGGTGTTGCTGGTGCACCCAGGGTGCTCTGGGAAACATCTTCCCTGCCTGTCTCGGGACCCAAGAGGGAAAGAGAGTGCACACATGCTCTTACCATTATCATTGCCTTGCTTGATTTCCTCCGCTGTCCGATCAATCAGCACGTACAAAGACCAGACCACGCAGGTGATGGCAATGACGTGGAAGGTGACAGAGCAGAGTATCTTCCTCCTCTCACTCCCGGTCATCTGCAGTTTCTCCCACTGCAATTACAAATGAACCACACAGCTGAATCCCCAACCCGTAAATGTTGCTCCCCACTTACACCCCAGGCATAAATCATGAATCGAGGGAAAACACTGAGGAGCTGTCATTTTAGATGACACTGTAAGATTCACATAAGTCTTTGCGTTTGAAAAGATCTGAAATCATAACCCGTGGAGTTATAACAAGCATACATTAAATGAAAAAAAAATTCCTATTCTCCAAATGAATTAAATTAGGTCATTCCTGGTTTGCTACCTGTATAGTTCCCTTGTCCGTAACACGAAGGGGCCAGTTTTAATACTGTACAATTTTCAGAAATCATTTCCACTCAGGTGTCTGCATATTACTTCTCTGTGGTCCTAGGTTATAAGCAGTAATACATAGTCTCTTCTTGGATTAATACATAACCTGATAGAGTGTTGCATTCTTGAATGTGTCAACAAGTATTTGAATGGCTGAATGGTATCTGTGAGAGAAAGTCAACATCTGTTCACAACTCTTCTAGAAGACACATTTTATCCTCCCGGCAATGGGAGAAGGTCAGCTGCAACCCCTTCCAGAGCAGCCTTGCTTTTCTGCCGCCACTACTGTCACAACCACTGTCCCCAAGTCACACTCCTCAGAAAGTTGAGGGCTGCCCCCTCAGCCTTCGAAAGGGGGAGGGCCATAGTGTTTATAGTAAGAAGTCAAGGATTACATGAGGGAACATCTCCATTATTTACTTTGAAGTAATAGGCTCTCAAATGAAATTTTTGCTATCAAACAAGATTTTAATGCCTTGACAGCGACACTATCACTTGATTACTGTGTTAGGATTTTATCTTTATTTTTCTTTGCATATTTCTATAGGAAAATCAAACCACTATGATCTTATTAGGTCATGGATTATTTCAGTAATCCATGATTCTTTATTCTTTTTTCTTAAAAATTGAAGTATAGTTGATTTACAATATTGTGTTAGTTTCAGGTGTACAGCAAAGTGATTCTGTTTTATATATATGTAAATGTATATATTCTTTTTCAGATTCTTTTCCATTATAGATTACTACAAGATATTATAGCTCCCTGTGATATATAGTAGGTCCTTGTTATCTGTTTTCTATATAGTAGTGTGTATCTGTTAATCCCAAACTCTTAATTTATCCATTCTCCCACCCTATCCCCTTTGGTGACCAAAAGTTTGTTTTCTATTTCTGTGTGTCTGTTTCTGTTTTGTAGATAGGTGCATTTGTATCTTTTTTTTAGATTCCACATGTAAGTGATGTATCATATTTGTCTGACTTACTTCGCTGAGTATGACAATCTTTAGGTCCATCCACGTTGCTGCAGACAGCATTATTTCTATGGCTGAGCAGTATTCCATTGCGTGCGTGCGTGCGTGCGTGTGTGTGTGTGTGTGTGTCACATCTTCTTTACCCACTCCTCTGTCGATGGACATTTAGGTTGCTTCCATATCTTGGCTAGTAGTGTGAATAGTGCTGCTATGAGTCGTCACATTCTTTACCTGTTATGCTCTTGCTAAAGCAGAATCCTTAGAGCTTCAGAAGACACACTCCTTTCCCATCCCACCCCACCATCATGCTCCATGAAGCCCTGGCTCTGCCACCAGCTCTGAGACATGGGTGAAGCCTTCGGTCTTTCATCTTCCTTAGAGTCGAGATGTGACAGGTGTGGTGGAGAATACACTCCTCTCCTTTTCCTGCATTAACAGACTAAGCCTCTGAGGGTTGGCACTGTGCCAGCTGAAGCTACTTTCCCACCTTCCTGGCAGAGGTGACAAGGACTGTTTCCTACCGGTGAGATGTGAGTGGCTATCTCCCGGGATGCTGAGTTTTTGTCTTCCTGACACAGGAAATTGCCCCTTCCTCCTTCATTTTCTCTCCTTTGCTATTAATTAGGAATTCCTAAGTAATGGTAAAAGCCCCAACAGTCATCTTGCAACCTCGAGGAAAAGTCTTGAGAATCGGAGAGACCTCAGCCAATTGGCCACAGCTCACGCCCAGCTGCCTGTCATATGCGAGGGAAAGAAAGCCCCGTCTGACTGAGCCATTATTTCTCAGGCCTCTGCTCCTGGCTGTCAAATGCCATTCCTGATAGGATCAAATGGAAACCTCCTAACTTCCCTTCCGGTCTGAATGTGAAGGTCCTATCACTTCATTTGTAAGAGAGCACAATGCTTAGAGTCTGATCATGACCCTCTAGAAAGCTTCTTAAACATTTTAGAGAAATAAATGTTTTATTTACAAACACTATCCGTTCCTCTCTTGCTGGCCGGTTAGTCATCACAGAGTTTTCCTTACAGAGTCTGTTAGAGCCAACTAACCATTCGTACCTCATCTTGGACTTTCTTTTCCAACAAACTATATGTTATATATTATTCTAAGTAAATAATGGAAAAATCTTAGTGATGAAGCTACGGGGAAACCAGATGCTTCAATCTAAAATCTATTTTTAATCAATATTGAATTGAGAAGATTTCAGGATGTGCATCTTAGCTTTTATCAAAACTTCACATCATAGGTGTGAAAGATTGATTTTTAAAATTTCGTTATTGATTTATTATGTTAATCTGAATAATTTGTGTGATAATAGAACAGAACATGATTATTTGGCAATAGCATTTTGTGATTTAATAACTATTTCTTGGATTACCTCAGAATCCAGTATAACCAGATAAAAAGTGCAGCAAGGTACAGAAGGGCAGCTTTACAAGTTCAAATTTCCTAAACGTTCCAAGCAGATGGCAATACCTTCAAACTAAAATATTCATACCAAATCAACCCTCACTTGTAAGTCTGGCTTTGGGAAGAACGTTTAAAAAGTGAATCTTCGGGCTTCCCTGGCGGCGCAGTGGTTGAGAGTCCGCCTGCCAATGCAGGGGACGCGGGTTCGTGCCCCAGTCCGGGAAGATCCCACATGCCGCGGAGTGGCTGGGCCTGTGAGCCATGGCCGCCGAGCCTGCGCGTCCGGAGCCTGTGCTCCGCAACGGGAGAGGCCACAGCAGTGAGAGACCCGTGTACCGCAAAA
>NW_020185337.1:21970025-21987361 GCF_003031525.2 Neophocaena asiaeorientalis asiaeorientalis | reverse complement strand
TCCCCAAAAAAAAAAAAAAAAAAAAAAAAAAAAAAATCTTCAATCTAAGGCGCGTTTTGATGAAGTGGCTGAAACACATTCTTCAAAAGTAATGAGCCTCAAATAGAAAAATATCAGCGGGGCTGACAGGAATGAACCAAACTCCTTTTAGTTCCAGCTGTCACTTCCTAATCTCAGCAGCGTTTTAAGAAGTGGAGTGTAAAAGGACCAGCAAACGTTGCTACTTTCCACTCAGGGATTCACCAGACAGCACACGAGTAAACGCGGTACCACAGCGCCCTCCTCCGGACGATCATATCACTGCACACGATACCCAGCACCAGGCATTCACTGAAACGTCATCAATTTCATAAAATGTTCGTCCACATTTTTGTACTTTCAGGTTTATATACAAAGTTTGAATAAGTTTCGCAAGCCCCACAGTGAGAAGTGGATCGAGAAGGCAAAGATAGAAATCTTATTTTAACAAAGTTGTCACGAAAGGGCAAATACTAATTTATTATTTGGGATGCTAAAATTCAACACCATCAGTTCGCAAAAGATTCTGTGATAGCACAGCGCCCATCTGCACAAATGCACATAGCATCGGGCTTCCCTGCCCAGTTTTATAAAGCAATGTGTGCTTATGCCCACAGACCACGTGTCCGTTGTGAAACCCCCCCCCGACCTGTGGAGCATTAAGGGGAGGGAGCCTCCTGGGTGCTCAGTTTTAAGCGGACACATGTCTGCAGGGGGTCTCAGAGGAGCTGGTGGAAGTGAGCAGACGCAGCAGGGCGGGAGGGGACGCCGCCTTGAGCGCCTGGGCCTCTTTCCTCGCCAGCCCTTGCCCTCCTCGGCCCGCCGCTCGTTCCCTTCACCTGCAACACCAGCTTCATAATCTTAGCGCCCGGGACCTCGCTTCCCTTTACAGGATCCCTGGGTCTCTGGCACCTGTTTTACCGTCCTCAGCCTTTGATCCCTTATCCAGACCCCTCAACGACAGAGAGATTTGAACAGAACTCAGTTATTCAACTTAGAAATATACAATTAGATCGTTCTGAAAAGACTTCCAAATTGGAGCCAAAACTGACGCAGATACTGTTTCTGTGAAATTCGCCGTTTGCTCCAGCGAGATGAAACTGAGCAAGTGTTCTAATTTAAATTACTTGTATTTGCCTTCTGCCCTAAAATACAAATTCAAAAGCACTGCCTAATGAGAATGCTTTTTTAATGTCTTTTTTGTTGAAGTACAGTTGAATTACAACATTGCGTTAATTACTGTGGTACAGCAAAGTGACTCAGTTATACATATATACACATTCCTTTTTTAATATTCTTTTCTATTATGGTTTATCACAGAATATTGAATATGGTCCTCTGTGCTATACAGTGGGACACTGTTGTTTATCTGTGGGGCAGAGGTTCTTAAAGAGCTTCCCTAGGCGCATCAGGATCAACATGGGACTTGTCAGTGTGACATTAATGAGAGGAGGAGGCCATTCGGCTGATGTGGCTCAGTGCCTGGGCGCCCACATGAACAAACCAAAATCTAAGCCTCCAGACGTCTCACAATGGACACCAGTCAGAGAGTGTACACGATGTGAGCTGGTCCCTCAACAGAATTACAAATAACCAGGTACACAGACTGCCTGGTTTTCTTGCTAAGAGTAAAAACCTCAAACGTGACATCCATAAATGTTCTGTGGGTCTACCGCAACCTCCTGGAAAAACTCTCTCCCCCCCCACAGTGTTCTGTTCCCTTTTGGTCCGCCAATAATTACTGCTCAGCATCGTTCATGCATGGTCCCACGTGAAGGGGTATTATACATTTCTCATTGAATGCAGCTCCTCCATTTCCCGTGGTAACAGGACAAGAGGAAATGGCCTCACGCTGCAGCAGGGTCTGGGACCCACATCCAAGAACTCGCAAGCAGGAACAGTGAGTGTGGGCATGTGCGGTGAACCTGTGAAGTCTCCTGCTGAAATGTAACTATGGGATTGCCAGCTCTGATTGCAGGACATTTGGAGCCCATGTTGATCTGGAGTTGGGGGAGGTAGTCATTGACATGCAGGGCAGGAAAGATAACACTGCAAGCAAGTGTCGGTCTTACTGAAAAGTGGTTTACAAATTTTCCCACAAAGAAGAGGAATACTTGGGAACATGGAATCAATGGCTTCATTTGCTACCACCCTTGGCATCCAGAACTACTGAGTAATGGGTATTACCTGGACATGGAGGGAATAATAACACAGGTTCTTCAGCTCTGGGAGTCCTTATAAGTAGAAGTAGTTTTCAGCCTTGGTTAACAGAAGCCTCTGGGCAGGTAAGGTCCCAGCACACATACCAGACCTCACTGACTCCATCACCGAGAGCACACTTGGTCCGTAGTCCAAGCATGTCTGCTAAAAATGAGGGCTCTGCCACTACATGCTGTGTGCCCTGGGCTGGGTTACTTTAATCCTCTGTCCTTCCATTTCCTTACCTGTAAAATGGTGATAAGAACAGTATCTACAGCAGCCACTATGGAGAAAAATATGAAGTTTCCTCAAAAAACTAAAAATAGGGTTGCCATCTGATCCAGCAATCCCACTCCTGGGAATATAGCTGGAGAAAATGCTAATTCGAAAAGACACATGCACCCCGATGTTCATACCAGCACTATTTACAATAGCCAAGCCATGGAAGCAACCTAAGTGTCCACTGACAGATGAATGAATAAAGAAGATGTGGCACAGATATACAATGGAATTAACCATAAAAAAGAATGAAATTACGCCATTTGCAGCAACATGGATGGACCTAGAGATTATCGTACTAAGTGAAGTAAGCCAGAAAGAAAAAGACGAATATATGATATATGATTATATGTAGAATCTAAAAAGTGATACAAATGAACTTATTTATAAGACAGAAACTGACTCACAGTCATAGAAAACAGAATTATGGTTACCATATTTTATCTATGAAGTCGATAAACAACAATGTCCTACTGTACAGCACAGGGAACGATATTCAATATCCTGTAATAAACCATCATGGAAAAGAATGTGAAAAAGGATACATATGTATATGTATAACTGAATCACTTTGCTGTACACCAGAAACCAGCCCAACATTGTAAATCAACTCTACTATACTCCAATTAAAAAAAGAACAGTACTACAGTACAGGGTCAAGTTTAAGTGCGTTAATGCACATAGTGAGAAGGGTATCAGGCACTTGGAAAGAATTCAGCAAACGGTTATCATAACTTGGACCTTGCAGCACCACAGCACCTCAGCCAGTGAGACTCTGGTTGCTTTTTTTTTTTTAACGGTACGCGGGCCTCTCACTGTTGTGGCCTCTCCCGTTGCGGAGCACAGGCTCCAGACGCGCAGGCTTAGCGGCCATGGCTCACGGGCCCAGCCGCTCCGCGGCATGTGGGATCTTCCCAGACCGGGGCACGAACCCGTGTCCCCGGCATCGGCAGGCGGACTCTCAACCACTGCGCCACCAGGGAAGCCCACTCTGGTTGCTTTTACCTTCATGTTGATACCATCACTGGGGGGTGGGGATGAGTTGGGATTTGGTCATTTTGCAGAATTAAGGCAGTCAAAGCGCCCCACCCCCATCTATTTGCCAAGTACAAACAGATTTTTCTGAATATTGGCTCTCATAGCAGAGAAATACAGTTTGTTTTTGTTGACTGTTTATACAAAGAAGGGCAAGTGAATGAATTACTGTGCATATCCTAGGTGGACTCTCTTGTTGAAAGACTGTACAACAATACACCCTTTATTGTTAGGACTGGAGAATATAGCACAGGTTGCAATGTATGTCCCAGTAACTTCTCATTCTTTTTGTCTGGAAATTCAAATCAAAATGTTATGTTAAAGCCACCTAAAGAAATACTGTTTTCGGTGACAGTTTTCACAGAAGGTTAAAGGGACTCAAATATTCCACATAAACTACAGCACTGATGCAAGCGTGCGGTTGTAACTGTGTCTTCCCCAAGTAATGTAATCCACGAGAGGCAGCCTGGTGGGGAACATGCCCCAGGGCTGCTGTTCTGTCTTCGGGACCGTAAAACCCAAGCGGCTACCTGAGAATGCATAAGTAAAGAAATGGCTCTTTTTCCTCAAAGGTAATTCACTTGGATTTCTATACATAATGACTCTTACTGTTTGCTTTTCAAAAACATGTTTTGAGGCCAGCTGACACAACAGGGCTTTACCCAGAGATCTCCCATCATTTTACAGGATTCACAGTGGTACCTGGAACGGTTCCACTGAGTAGAAAGGTAGGGGGTGTTATAGTACGGCCAATTCCACTTGTAACAAAAATCCGAGCATTACTGAAATATCATTTTAAAACTTGAGGAAAACGTGCACCTATTTAAAACAATAGCAGTACAAATACATTATACTGACATGCTTGTCACATTCATTTGCAATGGGACAGTAAGTTACTAAGGATTGTAACCAGCCCAGCGCTGGTTTAGAGAGGCATCAGCTACCTGATGAGAAACTGCCCAAATGCAAAGACACCAGCAGAATCAGAGGCCAAGGGAACAGAAGACGTTGCGAAGAGCCTGGGTAGCAGGGGGTCTGGGCGGGAAGCAGGGGGTCCGAGGTGGTGGGAGGGGAGCACATTGGGACCTTCAGGTGGAAAAGGCTGGAAGCCCGCTGCTCAGAGAGGCCCTGGAGTGAAGTGACAGGATGCAGACTCTGGGGTCTGGCACCGTGGATTAGAGCCTGGGCCAGGGAATCTCACCTGTCTGACTTGGGGCGAGGAAACTACCTCCTAAGCCCTTGTTTCCTGGTTGGTACAACTGGGATGTGAAACTATCCCTTGTAAAGGGTTGTGGTTAGAATTATATGAGCATTGAGCATAATATCCATACACGGTTAGCACGTTGTAAGCCGTCAAGTAAATCAGGGATCTTTAGCTGGTTTATGAAACAAAGTTTCATGCAGTTCACAGATGTTTAATTAGGCCCACCGTGGGCTTTATAAAATTATAATTATTCTTGAATTCCTTGAAATGTAACAAACTCAGTTTGCTTTAGTCTCCACCAGTCTTTGGTTTACACCCTGCCCACCCACTCGTCTGTGTCACCTGCTTGGTGCCTGTGGGCAACTGAATTTGTGACTCTGGAAGTGACAGCATCAGTAAGCAAAGTTCTTCAGTGAGATGAAAGCCACAATGTGCAAGACACATCCAGAGCTTTCAGGATCTGGAAGAGAGCTGTCGATCATAGAAGCCAACACGAGAGGTGTCAGAAGGGCCAGTAGGTTCTAAAGAGATGCCCAGAAGGGAGCAGTCAGGAAGATCCAAGTTATCGTACTGATTTGCTGGAAGGAGCGTATTAGGAAACTGGTGTGTGACAGTATTAATCTTACAGGTATAAATGGCCTAAAAATACTGTGGCCAGTAGATCCAAGGCTTCTAAAATCCTTTAATAAAACAGATTAGCCATATTCAGCCAACTTGATCAGGATTAAACTTTTCCCTATATAATATGTATATTACACATTAAATGTATCTAAATATATATGAGTCTCATGTTCCTTGAAGCAATTTTTCTTATGAGCCTTTTCTTGATTTCCCACTGTTACAAGGAGTTCACGAGAGATGGAATTTCCTAAAAGTTTTGAGCAAGGCATTCGTAATACAGAAAAAGTTTGCTGAGTGAAATCATCCACTAGAGGGCGCAAAAATATCACAGATGAAGGGATTATAGCGGAAAATAAAGAAACGGACACAGGCTTATTTTATAGGTGTCCTCTCTAGAGGGGAGATATACAATGTGGTTCTGGGAAACATGTGCATTGGAATTGCTATGGTAATAGCTAAAAGGTGATTTCCTAGGCTCTGTCCAGATCCATATCTGGGGGTAGAACCTAGGTATCTGCATTCTTAATAAGCACTCCAAGTGATTTTTATGTGTGTTGAAGTCTGAGAATAACTTCCCTGAGGGGGAAAAGAAACCCAGAGAAATATTTTAAAGAGGAGCTGTAATTTCTAATACTTTTTCACAAGAGTGAAAATATTCCACCCACCCTGTATCTGGGTTGACTAACATGTTGTCATGTAAGAACACAAACTACTTAAAGAATTAATAGATGCATTTAAACAAAGTTACTTTAAAAATATTTAACCAGGGGGCTTCCCAGGTGGCGCAGTGGTTGAGAGTCCGCCTGCCGATGCACGGGACACGGGTTCGTGCCCCGGTCCGGGAAGATCCCACATGCCGCAGAGCGGCTGGGCCCGTGAGCCATGGCCGCTGAGCCTGCGCGTCCAGAGCCTGTGCTCCGCAACGGGAGAGGCCGCAACAGTGAGAGGCCCGCGTACCAAAAAAAAAAAAAAAAAAATTAACCAAACTTGGTTGTCCGTTTTCCCTCAAAGGTTATGGAGAAAATATCGTATGGCACATTCTGGAAACACTAAGAGTGTGTTACTGCTTCAGGCATGTTGAACCAGCGGAGAAATCTAGGGTGCTGAGTCCAGGGGATACTTAATTATAGGCTGAGACTTCAAAAAGAAAACAGGAAGAAAGTTGGGCTACATCTCATAAGATGGCACGTCACCTCTTCCCCACAGAGTCAAGGCCTCGCCTGGGACCCTGGGACTCGCCCTGCTGTCCGCAGTGTTCTCCCCAGAAGCCTGTTTCTCTTTAGTGAGTATCCACAGTGCACATGGGGTCTTCACAGGCCAGGTACCAACTTGTGCCTAAACGATCATAGCCTTGCACTTGAGGAGAAACTGCCTGTGTGCTAAGCAGAACCAGAGACTGGGAAATTAGAAGACTTTAAAAGGACCCAGTTTTGAATTTGGAATTAACAGACACATTACTATATATAAAATAAACAACAAGGACCTATTGTATAACATAGGGACTATACTCAATACCTTGTAATAACCTATAATGGAAAAGAATCTGTAAAAAGAACATAAATATATATATATGTATATATACCTGAATCACTTTGCTGTACACCTGAAACATTGTAAATCAACTCTACTTCAATAAAAAATATATATGTTTAAAAAAAGACACGTTTTACCTCCTCATTTTCTAGATGAAGAAACTGAGGCCAAGAGAACGGAATTGATTTACCCAGGGTAATACAGTAAGTTTTAGTAGATTTTTTTTTTCCTGGCTTTATTGGGTGGTAGATTTTTATCATTCAGAAGCTAACTGTTGAAGCATCACAAGGTATCAGGTATTTATTCTAGGTGTCAGGGAGCAAGGCAGCCAAGACTCCTTCTTTTAAGAAGTTTACATTGGTGTCATAATTGTGGATTTTTCTGTATTTGCTGGAACAGGGACTGTATAATTGCCCATCAATCAGATATAATGGGCTTTCGTTTCATAAGCGCTTCTATCCCTTTCCCAGATGTCTTTTATTGTGTGTGTGTGTTTTCTGTACTTATCTTTCTAAAATGTTCCTTTGGGTGGCAGCAAAGAAAAAGAGAAGTTTCTCCCCGGAATCGCTATGGTGCAGTAGTGCCAGCCTGATTCTAACGACAGCCCACGGTCAATGCTTATTTTCATGTCTGAACGTTGTATATAACGTAACTGGGTTGAGTTTTTCTGTTGTCTTTGTTACTGTTGTTTTTTACTCTCAGAGTATTTTAGTCAGATAAAAATTTGAAATAAATCAGATAAATATATGGTCTCCTCAGCCTGAATGGTAGCTAATGAAGGTTTAATCTCTCTCAGTATTGATTCACATTTTGCAGATCCTAATACAAATAAAACAAATAGTGTTTTAGGTAATATATTTTAAAATCAGTTTTATCAGTACTTTGACATCAAGCATAATTAATTGGCTCAATATATTACCTTTGAACTTGTTTTTGGCATTTGATCGACTCATCTTTTGCTAAGAATTCTGTCCTAAAACTGAAGACTTTTTATTAAAGAGAAGAGTTCTTCAGACTTTTCAGGGGTACAGGCACACCTCAGAGGTGTTGTGGGTTCAGTTCCAGACTGCTACAATACAGTGAATATCACAAAGCAGCAAGTCACACGAGTCTTCTTGTTTGCCAGCACATATCAAAGTAATGTTTACACTATACTGCAGTCTGTTAGGTGTGCAACAGCATTATGTCTAAAAAACAAAGTTCATACTTTAAAAAATACTTTATGCATAAAAAATGTTAACCATCATCTGAGCCTTCAGTGAGTTTTAATCTTTCTGCAATAGTAACATCCAAGATCACGGATCACAGATCACCACAAAAATATAATAATATTGAAAAAGTGTGAAATATTTTGAGAATTTCCAAAGTGTGACTCAGAGATAGAAAGTGAGCAAATGCTTCTGGAAAGATGTTGCCAGTGGACTTGATGCAGGGTCAGCACAATCCCTCAATTTGTAAAAAATGCAGTATCTGTGAAGTGCAATTAAGCGAAGCACAATAAAATGGTTTGCCTATAAATTCCCCAGATTGTATGCAAAATGCTGTGTGTATTTCCTCTTTCTGGGGAGAAGTCTGTAATTTGCATTGGATTCTCAAAGAGGTCTGAGACATTTTCTGGATTAAAAGCCCTTGCTTTAAACTGCTCTCCCTTGAATTGGTTTAATAGTACTGGGTACATCCACTTTTTACAAAATAAGGAAGCCCTGGACCGGGGAAGGATGAGAAGTACACAGAATCTCTACAGGCTGGAAATGAAACTTGTGGTCCGGGGACTTGACAAGTTTGGGAAATGAAGAATAACTCTGCAACCACAACTGACCAGATTTCCTCACTTGCAGAACCTAGAGTGGGTTCCAATCCCAAATGCTGCTTCTCAGCCTTCTGGGTGGTGGGAGAGAATGCGTGATGCTTGCTCGTGTTGTCATGGAGATGCTCATATAAGAGCATCTTTATAAGAAAAGCAACTGTTCCCATCCTACCAGCCCCACATCTAGTTTTCCTCCATTTTTTTTTTTTTTTTTTTGCGGTACGCGGGCCTTTCACTGTTGTGGCCTCTCCCGTTACGGAGTACAGGCTCTGGACGCGCAGGCTCAGCGGCCACGGCTCACGGGCCCAGCCGCTCCGCGGCATGTGGGATCTTCCCAGACCGGGGCACGAACCCGTGTCCCCTGCATCGGCAGGCGGACTCTCAACCACTGAGCCACCAGGGAAGCCCTAGTTTTCCTCCATTTTATGAAGAAGTTGCTTTGATCAGGGAAAGCTTTTGGGTGGCTAAGCATCTCCTTTCAGTTTCGAGGACACCAGAATGGTGTGTTCAGGTCCTTGCCAAGGCGTCTGTTTCCTGAAATGATCCCTTAGGTCTGACTGCTGTGTGTGTGGAATTTCTTGGGACACACGTGAAAATTGTTCACATTCTAGAACAGATTCCACTTCCCTTCCTGGAGCTTAAGAGTGAGAAGTGAATATGAAAGAAGCTCTTATTCAAAAGTTCTTATTTAATAATCTGTCATCCCCCCCCATCTTTATGGAAATCAAATAAAAATGGGTTGGCCCTGCTTCTTTCTCTATGTCATTCATTCCCAGTTATTAAATTTTTGAAAATAAACACCTTTCTGTGCAGCAGGTTCACTATCAATTTCTCTAGCACCACTGAATCCCCGCAAAAGGACACAAATTATATGGTAAGACAATCTAACGTAACTCCAGTAATGTGTTCTTATAAAAACAATGAGGTGGGGGGCTTCCTTGGTGGTGCACTGGTTGGGAGTCCGCCTGCCAATGCGGGGACACGGGTTCGTGCCCGGGTCCGGGAGGATCCCACGTGCCGCGGAGCGGCTGGGCCCGTGAGCCATGGCCGCTGAGCCTGCGCGTCCGGAGCCTGCGCTCCGCAACGGAAGAGGCCACGGCAGTGAGAGGCCTGCGTACTGCAAACAAAACAAAACAGAACAAAACAAAACAATGAGGTGAAGTTCAGTTATCCCCATTGACAATGAAGAAGGAAGGTTTAATAGTCATTTAAATATCCCCTTGCACCAAAGATCATAAAAGCCTCTTGATGCTTGAGCGGAGTGTGACAAAGGGAAAGAGCACGAGGTGAACTTGGGGTTAGGTGGCAATTTAGAGTGGTGTGGGGCAGATCTGTCTGAGGAAACTGCAAAGACTCTGTGTGAGTGCGAGGAAGGGAGACGGGATGCGACCAGGTGATGAAGAGCCTTGAGCACCAACCCAAAGCGTGGGAATCTGCGGCATGGGACTGACGCGGACGCATTAACACTCGGGGAGAAGAAGAAAATGTTCTTCCCGATTTCCTTCATGGAATCTGTTTGAAAGAGATTTCTCCACGACTAGTTGGAGTGAAAAGCGAGACACACAGGATGTGAGCCTAGGCTGCTCTCTTTTTTTGTGTGTGTTAGTTTCTGCTTTATAACGAAGTGAATCAGCTATACATATACATATATCCCCATATCTCCTCCCTCTTGCGTCTCCCTCCCTATCCCACCCCTCTAGGTGGTCACAAAGCACCGAGCTGATCTCCCTGTGCTATGCAGCTGCTTCCCACTAGCTATCTATTTTACATTTGGTAGTGTGTATATGTCCATGCCACTCTCTCACTTCGTCCCAGCTTACCCTTCCCCCTCCCCGTGTCCTCAAGTCCATTCTCTAGTAGGTATGGAGGTTCCTTAAAAAACTAAAAATGGAACTACCATACGACCCAGCAATCCCACTCCTGGGCATATATCTGCTCAGGAGATAATTCAAAAAGATACAAGCACCCCAATGTTCATTGCAGCATTATTTACTACAGCCAAGACATGGAAGCAACCTAAATGTCCATCAACAGATGAATGGATAAAGAAGATGTGGCACATATATACAATGGAATATTACTCAGCCATAAAAAGAAATGAAATTGAGTTATTTGTAGTGAGGTGGATGGACCTAGAGTCTGTCATACAGAGTGAACTAAGTCAGAAAGAGAAAAACCAATATCGTATGCTAACAAATATATATGGAATCTTAAAAAAAAAAAAAACAAGGGACTTCCCTGGTGGTGCAGTGGTTAAGAATTCGCCTGCCAATGCAAGGGACACAAGTTCAAGCCCTGGGCCGGGAAGATCCCACATTCTGCGGAGCAACTAGGCCCGGGTGCCACAGCTACCGAGCCTGTGCCGCAACTAGAGAAAGCACAGCAACAAAGACCCAACTCAGCCAAAAATAAATAAATTATTTTAAAAAACAAAAAAACAAACAAAACCAAAAAAAACCCAAAATGGTCATGAAGAACCTAGGGGCAAGATGGGAATATGGGCTGCTCTCTTTGAGGGAGACAACGAAGAGCTTGTCTGTCCTTCCGAGGAGGCGTGGGGATGGGGGGATGGAGAGAGTCCGGGAGTGGCTGGGGGAGAGGGCAGAGCCCTGGCTTCATGATGAGATTCCTCTCCTGCTACTGCACTCACCAAATGCTGAGTGTATCTGGGGACAAAAACCTACAAAGTGGCTGATTTTTGAGGTCAGATTTATATGAACAGAAGTGAGATAGCCTGTATGGACAGAGTATGTAAAAATAGGGAAAATAAGCTGCCGGTACCTGCAGAAAGCAGGAGGAAGATGTGGACCATCCCAGACCATGGATTTGAAGCTGGGCCAAGTTTAAGCAAGTTTCCCAAGGGTGAGGTGGAAAGGAGGTTAGGGTTTAGGGTTTTAGAAAGCCCGTTCTTGTAGCTCTGTGGAGGGTGAACCGGACAGAGGGTGATGAAGCAGCAGCTCCTGCTACCAGTTTTCTCTCCTCTGGATGGACAGACGTGCTAACAGGTGGGTCCTACTATGACTTCTACTTTGGGGAACACTGACGCTCTCATGGGTAAACTCCCCTAACTTCCTGTCTTCAGACTTAATGCGTCATACCCTGCTTACTTCCTTTCCTCTTATTTAAGCAGACAAAATGTCCCTCCACGGTCCAAATGAATCATTCCCCATGACCCTTCACCCTGTGATTGTATCTTTTCATTTATTTTAAACTTCTCTCTCTCTGGATACAGCCCCTTTCCCTTCAATATAAAAACCTGCTTTTATGTCTCTCCCAGATTTTATTTTACAGTAGTTTATTATTTTTATGTAACTGCATGTTCATTATAGAAAATGTATAAAATACAGAAAAGTAAATCAGAAATAAAATAATTCATAAGCTCATCGGCCATGTGTATCTCAATATTGTGAACAGGTCAATTCTCTTCCAGTTTCTTTTTTCTTTTTTTTTTTTTTTTGCGGTACGCGGGCCTCTTACTGCTGCGGCCTCTCCCGCTGCGGAGCACAGGCTCCGGACGCGCAGGCTCAGCGGCCATGGCTCACGGGCCCAGCTGCTCCGGGGCATGTGGGATCTTCCCAGACCGGGGCACGAGCCCGCGTCCCCTGCATCGGTAGGCGGACTCTCAACCGCTGCGCCAGCAGGGAAGCCCCCAGTTTCTTTTAAAACTTCGGTGTCAAGAGTGTCACTCTCCTCCACTGGCTCTCCCCCTCCGGCCGCTGCTGTTCATCTTTCTCTGCTGCCTCTTCTTCTCCACCTTCCCCTTTACCTTGGTCTCCAGGGCTCCATCTTCATCCCCATTCTCATCACACTTTCTTACTCTTCACTGACTCATCTGGGTCTGAAGCGTCCGCTACCGGAAATGTCCTGATGGCTGTTTCTCTCTGCATCCAGACTCAAGCTCCCTGAGACTTACCTCCTGTTCTTGGCTGACCACAGGCACCTCAAGCTCATGTGTCCTGCGTGGGCTTCTGATGTTCTGTCCCCGGATTTGCTCATCTGCATGTATATTCTTCCCCAGTGAATAATCAGACTCTCCCCCCACCCGTCACGCAAGGTAGAAAGCTGAGAGCCGTCATGGGTGGTTTCCTGAACCTCGCCCTTCATCTTCGGTCCTTGCAGTAGCTCAGGAACTAAACCTCACCACGTGCCTTCTCTCCATCCCCTCGGCTACTGCTGTACTGAACCATTTTCTTTCCTAGCCTGCATGCTGTACCTCGCTGGCTCCCTCACACGGGCAATGCATCCTCCACCCATGGCTGCAGTGCAATCTTGCAAAAGTACAAATATATGAATTCCTTACTTAATGCCCTGAAGTGTCTTTCCATTCCCTTCTGGATAAAATTGAAATTCTTTAGCAAAGCACGCTATATTACCTGACACTTGCTTTCTATTTAACCTCATCTATTATCTGTCTTAACAAGAATATGAATAGCTTTATATGGTTAATTTCATTCTCACACCTTTTCTATGATGGACATCTTATTATTCCTCTCATTGTAGGTGAGGATGGGAGATTAAGAAACCTGCCTATGGTCATCCTCTCTGGCAGAGCCAGCTATTTTCAACTTGTGAATTATTCATACTCTATGCATGTAAATGCACTATTTTCTTGCCTAGAATGTCCTCAACTCTCTAGATCTCACTGGAAGACATCTAATCTCCGCTTATGACCAGTTTCAGTTCCCCCCTCTCCTAGGAAGCATTTCCTAACCATCCAGCAAACACGATCACCCCTACTCTGAACCACAGAGGTAGCATGGGCTACCTAAAACCATAGACCTGGGCATGACGCTGATCTAAGTCTGAATCCCAGGTCCACCGTGTAAAAATTGAGACCTTAAACAGTTTATTTAACCTCCGCTGGCCTCTGTTTACTCACTTCTGACACTATGATAAGAACGTCTATTTCATGTTTCTTGGGAGGGTTAAAGGAGGTTAGGTATATAACAAAGCACGCACCACAGGGCTCGGCACCAGTAAGCAACCAGTGAACTCTGGCTGATTGTGGTGGCCACTAACATAATGCAGCTTAGTGTATCATTACTGTAGATGATCTACACCTCTACCAAATTCACTTAATGGTAATCCAGGAGGAAATTTTCCTTTGGACCTCAGTGACCTGATAATCTACGTATTTGCTGAAATATTTCTATCTGTATACTAAGAATTATTTAATTGGCCACATTTCTCTCTTTGGTTTGGCTGGTAAACTGCTGGGAGCACACAGCTCTTCCCATGCAAACAGCATACAGACCGTGGTACCAATCTTCCTATGCTTCCTTTAGGATTTTACTTCACTCACCTTCTTTTCCTACAACCTCCTTATCCTCTCGCTTATGTTTTGGAATGTATTTCCGAAAGCAGGCTCAAGTTCTTCGTGCATTGTGATGGGGTGCTAATAATCGCTGAAGGCTGCAATAGGAGAGGGCTGAGCTGAGCAACCTGAAAGGCTTTGTAGATGGACCGACAGGTGAATACCTGATCTGTCGAATCACGATAATGGGAAGAAAATAATGGCAATGCTTCAATAGCGGCTATGATAATCTGTACTATTTTGTATAGATAAAACTCTATTGAAATATGAATGGCAGCTGAAAGGTGCTGAGGTGTGTTTTATCTAATAAACGTGCACCATGAAAATGCTCTGAGCCAGTAAGACCCATGCAGAAACTTCGTTACAGCCACATTTGCATCTCAAAGCTTTGGGAACTGTGAAATGAAAGATGGCTCCCTTTGACGGGATCAACTTTTGAGCAAAAATGTAAGGAGTGGGAAATCATATGACTTTTTGAAAAACTAACGGGAAACCCATGCCAGCAGTATTGCATGAGTGACTAAGAATTACTTCCAATTATTTACATAATTAAATGTAGCCTGTGAGTTGTATTGCCAAGACTAGGTTAAAAATAAAGTCTTCAAATGTGGTACATATGCACATATTACCATTGCATATTCTCCTACTCAGCCGTGAAAAAGCATGAAATAACGCCATCTGCAGCAACATGGATGGACCTAGAGATTATCATACTAAGTGAAGTCAGATAGAAAAAGACAAATACCATGTGATATCACTTATATGTGGAATCGAAAATATGACATAAATGAACTCATCTACGAAACAGATTCACAGACATAGAGAACAGATTTGTGGTTGCCAAGGGGGATGGGAGGTGGGGGAGGGATGGATTGGGAGTTTGGGATTAGCAGATGCAAATCATAAACAACAAGGTCCTTCTGTAGAGCACAGGGAACTATATTCAATATTCTGTGATAAACCATAATGGAAAAGGATATGAAAGAGAATGTATATATGTGAATAACTTCATCACTTTGCTGTACACCTGAAACTAACACAACATTGTAAATCAACTATATTTCAATAAAATAAATTTAAAAAAACAGTCTTCGAATCTTTAAACCTCAGTAAGAATCTTAACCTAACCCAGTTTTCTTGTTACTAGTGAGCTAGCAAAAATAGTAAAATGACCCCTACTATTCTTCTATTGAGACTTTCTTTTAAACCAACCTCTCGGGAGCCCAGATCTCTGGGGAGACACCTTCCCCCTTGATGTCAGTGTCTGAATATAGCTTCCCAGAGAATCGTGGAGTTAGCCCAATTACATGGAAAGAACTCTCAAAAGTGGGTCTTGACTCTTAAAAAGGGGGGAAATATACAACAGGTGGGTGTATATTAACGCCAGAAAATACTTTGTCTTTTATGTGATTTAATTTCACAAACCATGAAAAAGCTGTTGACTGCAATCAATTTACATAGAAATTAGTTGAAATACGCCGACATTGTTACCACAGCTCCAAAAATGTAACTGCCTTTAGTAAACAACCTCACATCTGGAAGTGCACTGATAGGACACAAATGCTATGGGATTCATGTTAACGCTTTAATATACACATTATCCCTCAAGTCAAATTCTTCCACTGTAATGACACGATATCTTATAAAAAAGTAATAGCTTTGTGCATGCAGGGGATGTATTTGATCCTGTATATTATAAGAGATGATTGAGATTTAGGGTTTGCAACACTGGAAATGGTTTTCTAGAGGGGAGAAAGCAGTTAAGTGGGTTGCCTTGACAACACGGGTTAGTTGCATCAAGAAATCCATGGCAATGCAGGAGCTTCTGTTATGCCAAGATTGCAAACTATCTCGCAAGTTAGGTTAAAAGAAAACGAATCCCACTGCAAGGCAGTGTTACCTGACCTATGAAACTTTAGTTCTCACTTTTTTTTTTTTTGCGGTACGCGGGCCTCTCACTGTTGTGGCCTCTCCCGTTGCAGAGCACAGGCTCCGGACGCGCAGGCTCAGCGGCCATGGCTCACAGGCCTAGCTGCTCCGCGGCATGTGGGATCCTCCCGGACCGGGGCATGAACCCGTGTCCCCCGTATCAGCAGGCGGACTCTCAACCACTGCGCCACCAGGGAAGCCCAGTTCTCACTTTTTATCATGAACCTTGTTAGAAAACAGATGAAAAATCTAGGTGGGCAAGATAGGACAGGGGGACAAAAACAGAAAGTACAAGGGTTCTATTAAAGGGTCTTCCCCACTCTCCTTCACACCCCTGCACCCCCAACAGGGCTCCAGGGATCCCTGCATGTTCTCTGAAAGTCAATTCTGCTAAGAAAAGGTGTCTCGCCCCGATTCTGTTCATTTCCCCAGCAGTCTCCCACAAAGCTTCTCTGTGGGGAATATCCCATGTCCATACTGCATATTCATAAATAACGAGCGCAATTAGGATTACCACACAAAGCTGGTTATTAGTGGAAGTGAAAACCAAACCTGTTAACATGCATGCCCTCTAGTCCAATTATCCTGGCAGGGCTGAGGAGAGATTTACCTGCAGAACATCAAGCCTCAAAGACAAAGCCTCTTACTGAAAACAAGCTTGTTTCTTCCCACCCTCCAGCAAGCAACCCTTTCTGGCCCTGTTCTAAGTACACAGTTTTGATATTCTGCTTCTAAAATCTCCATCAAGCAATTTTGAAGGAGGAGCTTGGGTTTTCCTTTCTTAAAGCCTCTTTTTTAAAAAGGTAGACAGAATTATGCTTTTCTTTGGTTAAACTGCAGTGTGAGTTTCGCTTTCAGTGTAGTCCAAGGCTACGATTCACCCGCTATCATCTGCGATGCGCCCTGAGCATCTGGGCTGCCCTTCCCTTTTGTATTTCCTGACTTTAGGAACATGGAAGGGAATGGGGACCAGAGGGACACATACTAGGAGCAGAGGGACTGCCTCTGTAGTAACAAAGTGGAGAAGAACTAGCCCAGACTCCTGCGAGGTTAGAGTACAAACAGGCAGGCGCTGGCAGCTCCCACACCTGCAGGGCCGAGGTAACCCAGCAAAGTGAACCACTGAGCATGAAACCTAAGAATGAAGACAGTTTTCCTTCCAAGGGGCGTTTGTTTTCTTTCTCTTGCAAAATAGACAGGAAAGGGGCTTCCCTGGTGGTGCAGTGGTTGGGAGTCCGCCTGCCGATTTAGGGGACACGGGATCGTGCCCCGGTCCAGGAAGATCCCACATGCCGCGGAGCGGCTGGGCCCGTGAGTCATGGCCACTGAGCCTGCGTGTCCGGAGCCTGTGCTCCGCAGCGGGAGAGGCCGCAACAGTGAGAGGCCCGCGTACTGCA
>NW_020185337.1:21918163-21967749 GCF_003031525.2 Neophocaena asiaeorientalis asiaeorientalis | reverse complement strand
TTGCGGTACGCGGGCCTCTCACTGTTGTGGCCTCTCCCGTTGCAGAGCACAGGCTCCGGACGCGCAGGCTCAGCGGCCATGGCTCACAGGCCTAGCTGCTCCGCGGCATGTGGGATCCTCCCGGACCGGGGCATGAACCCGTGTCCCCCGTATCAGCAGGCGGACTCTCAACCACTGCGCCACCAGGGAAGCCCAGTTCTCACTTTTTATCATGAACCTTGTTAGAAAACAGATGAAAAATCTAGGTGGGCAAGATAGGACAGGGGGACAAAAACAGAAAGTACAAGGGTTCTATTAAAGGGTCTTCCCCACTCTCCTTCACACCCCTGCACCCCCAACAGGGCTCCAGGGATCCCTGCATGTTCTCTGAAAGTCAATTCTGCTAAGAAAAGGTGTCTCGCCCCGATTCTGTTCATTTCCCCAGCAGTCTCCCACAAAGCTTCTCTGTGGGGAATATCCCATGTCCATACTGCATATTCATAAATAACGAGCGCAATTAGGATTACCACACAAAGCTGGTTATTAGTGGAAGTGAAAACCAAACCTGTTAACATGCATGCCCTCTAGTCCAATTATCCTGGCAGGGCTGAGGAGAGATTTACCTGCAGAACATCAAGCCTCAAAGACAAAGCCTCTTACTGAAAACAAGCTTGTTTCTTCCCACCCTCCAGCAAGCAACCCTTTCTGGCCCTGTTCTAAGTACACAGTTTTGATATTCTGCTTCTAAAATCTCCATCAAGCAATTTTGAAGGAGGAGCTTGGGTTTTCCTTTCTTAAAGCCTCTTTTTTAAAAAGGTAGACAGAATTATGCTTTTCTTTGGTTAAACTGCAGTGTGAGTTTCGCTTTCAGTGTAGTCCAAGGCTACGATTCACCCGCTATCATCTGCGATGCGCCCTGAGCATCTGGGCTGCCCTTCCCTTTTGTATTTCCTGACTTTAGGAACATGGAAGGGAATGGGGACCAGAGGGACACATACTAGGAGCAGAGGGACTGCCTCTGTAGTAACAAAGTGGAGAAGAACTAGCCCAGACTCCTGCGAGGTTAGAGTACAAACAGGCAGGCGCTGGCAGCTCCCACACCTGCAGGGCCGAGGTAACCCAGCAAAGTGAACCACTGAGCATGAAACCTAAGAATGAAGACAGTTTTCCTTCCAAGGGGCGTTTGTTTTCTTTCTCTTGCAAAATAGACAGGAAAGGGGCTTCCCTGGTGGTGCAGTGGTTGGGAGTCCGCCTGCCGATTTAGGGGACACGGGATCGTGCCCCGGTCCAGGAAGATCCCACATGCCGCGGAGCGGCTGGGCCCTTGAAAAAAAAAAAAAAAAAAAAAAAGACAGGAAGCCCTAACAGGTGGACCCATCCCCTACAGTAAAGTCCAGTGTTATTCACGAGGCTTTTTATGTATCTTGGAGGCAAAACCCATCCCTTCGAGCCTATGAACAGCCTAGAGGGTGCCAAAGGATGCCAGGGACACTGCTCTTTACGTGTATCTTTAGAAGTGACAGGTGAATGGGCAGCATCAACAATGACTCACTGGCCAGATACCAGGCAGAAAAACAGGCATGTCATTAGGGAAGTAGGCCAGAGAAGGAGTCCTGGACAGCTTCTGATTCAATCTTAAACGCTAGGATTTCTCAATCAAGGTAAGAATATAGGGAATGCAAACAAACATTAAGCCATAATTTGTGCTCTTAGCTAAATCCTTTAACCTAATCAGTCGACAAGCCAACCAATGTATCTCCTATGCAAACACTCTTCTAGGACCACGGGAAACAGGAATTTCACCCACGAAGACAGGACTCATCTTTCTCTAATGACTTCTTTCCTCAAGGTATCAATAAATGGCCCACCTGTCCTTTGATCCACTCAGTGTGACCACACATGGGTCAGTCTCACATGGGGACTCTTTGGGTGAAATACATGAGTCTACCTTTGTGGTCACATTGAAGAAAACCCCTCTATTTCAGAGCAGAAAGTAGGCATAACTAAATAAAACCTACAACTGGTGAAAGGCAACAAATATGACACAGAAGGAAATCTTGTCTTCTGGTCCTCACTTTACACAAACGTGTAAGATGTGCAATAATCTTTGGGTCTTGTGTCTTTCTGCCCCTAAACAAGTAAAAAGATTTCCGATCTCTTTTCTTTAGAGGCCAGGGATTTCAGAGTCCCAGGGACTACCAGAAGTCAAAGGGGACAGAGAACAGGAAGGCCTCCGAGTCCCCCTTCTGTAACTTTCCTCACTAGTCTAAGCAGAGTATTTCAGCTTTTACCCCTTGTTATTCACTCTTAACATTTTAATTTTGGAATAATTTCAGATTTATAGAAAAGTTTCGAAGATAATAAAGGCTGTATGTACCCCTCACCCAATTTCCCCTAACGTGAGCACCTTACGTTACTGTCATACGTTTGTCAGAGGAAGAAAACAGCACTAGTACATTAATATTAACTCAACTCCAGACTTGTTAGGGTTTCACCGCTTTCCCCACAAATTTTCTTTTAACTTTTAACTAGACACTGTTCCCTGAAGAAAGTCTGGAGACTACTTTTAGAGTTGCAAGCGACAATCTAGTGCCTAAGTGGTGCTTCCTCTCTGATGGCATCAGGATGTCTTAAGTGCCAAGTTAGGAATAAGTTCTGCTTACGTGACTCCATGCTACAGAAAGCATGGTCCTACACTGGCATTACCTGGGAGCTGATTAGTTATGCAGAATCTCATGCTCCACCGAAGCTTACTGAACAATCAAAACTTGATATATTTCTTGAGATTTATTTCCATAAAGTGCATTTTAAAGACCATCTAGAATTTCATCGTATGACAATCTCCTGCTCTACCCTATTGCACCCTTCTTTACCCTTATCTAGAGGCAACCACTTAAATGTGATAGGTGCTGCTTCTTTTGTTCTTCAAATTTAACATATTTTTAAAAATTTGTTTTATTGATGTATAGTTGATTTACAATGTTGTGTTAATTTCTGCTGTACAGCAAAGTGATTCGGTTATACATATTCATTCTTTGCATATTCTTTTCCATTATGGTTTATCACAGGATATTGGATTAGTTCCCTGTGCTATACAATAGGACCTTGTTGTTTATCCATTCTATATATACCAGTTTGCATCTGCTGATCCCACACTTCCAATCCATCCATCCCCTGCCCCCCCTCCCCCTTGGCAACCACAAGTCTGTTCTCTATGTCGCTGAGTCTGTTTCTGTTTCGTAGATAAGTTCATTTGTGTCGTATGTTAGATTCCACATATAAGTGATATCATGATATTTGTCTTTCTCTGACTTCTCTAGGTCCATCCATGTTGCATTATTTCATTTTTTTTTTGGCTGAATAATATTCCATTATATATATATATACACATATATATGTGTGTGTGCGTGTGTGTGTGCGTGTGTGTGTGTGTGTGTATATATATATATATATATATATTCTTCCTCATCCATTCTTCTGTTGATGGACACTCAGGTTGTTCCCATGTCTTGGCTATTATGAACAATGCTGCTAGCAACATAGGGGTCCATGTATCTTTTTGAATGACAGTTTTCTCAGGGTATATGCCCAGTAGTGGGATTGCTGGGTCGCAGTTCTATTTTTAGTTTTTAAGGAACCTCCATACTGTTTTCCATAGCGGCTGTATCAATTTACATTCCCACCAACAGTGCAGGAGGGTTCCCTTTTCTCCACACCCTCTCCAGCATTCGTTGTTTGTAGCTATTTTAATGATGGCCATTCTGACTGCTGTGAGGTGCTATAGTAGGTGTTGCTTCTGATATTTACTTCCCTCATTTTCCGTAATATGCCTCTACTGTTATGACAACTCATTGATATTACACATCACCTATTGATCTCTTATTATTGTTGTTGAGGATTTAACGCTCAGCCACAGCCCCGCCCACTCATATTCATCCTCCCAGGATAAGTGTAGGGCTAGTTTGATTACATCAATATAAGAAATTATAACTATATAAAATGGTATTCATTAAAGAAATCAAGTGTTACTTGAGAGCAGTGTTTTTCACAGTGTCATCTGGGAATGCTTTCAAGAGATCAGTGTGGTCAAAACTATTTAATAGTAATTCTCAAAGATTTTTGTATGGTGGGATTTTCCAGAAGCTACATGAAGTATGGCACATTCAGCAGACTGAATACGGAAGCAGACACGAGATTTCAGCTGTCTTCCATTAGACCAGACATTAAAGAGATTAGACATTAGAGAGATTAGCCAAGTGAGAAACAGTGCAGCTCTTCTCATTGAATACTTTTGGAAATATAATTTTTCATAAAAATATAGTACTTATCTTAACATGAAATGTTTCTTATTATTTTAAAATAATTTAATAAGTGCATATTTGAACGTTTCTCAGTCTCAGTTCCTAACCTGGTAAATATTTGTAGATATAACCCACATAAACCAAAGCTCTCTGGTGTCTTCCATAATTTGTAAAAGCGTCTTGAGACCAAAATGTTTGAGAATTGCTGCTCTAGAGAAATAATTCACTTTCTTAATAAATTTCTGTTGCATTTTAAAGATAATTCCCTTTTAATTATTTGATTAAAATGTATCTACTTTAATTTTTTTCTATATCCTTCAATGCATCTATCCAAAGCCCCTTAATCTTACTTCTGAAGCAAGTCAGATATCCTACCAAACTGATTTTTCCACTGACCTCTGACCCCGAGGCTTCTACCCTATTCCCCATTCTGAACACACGTCACTGTCTTGCTGCACGTATTTCTTTTCCTCCTCTGCACCCTCCCCGGGGGCAGTCCCTTTCTAATAGTTTAGAAATGCTGGGTGCCCAGACCTTGTTCTGAGAGCGTCTTTGCTCCTCTGCTGTGTTGCTTCCTGTGCTTTTCCAATCTTAACTTTTTCCCGTGTCAAGTCCCTTATTTTGCTTAAGGATGCCCTTGAAAAGTTTCCTAAGAGGCCATGGGATGTAAATTTTTAGAAGCCTCGCATTGTCTGAAAATCTTTATTCTACTCTTACATTTGGTTGGTATATTTGCTAAGTATTAAATTTGTGGTTGAATATTCCTTTAGAATATGCCAGTACGTACTAAGCCACCTCTTTATCACCAAATTATGGTAATAATTATCACCATAATTCTGATTACAACAGAATTCATCAGAACCTTCTGAAAGCTTCCTGAATTTACTCTTCATTTTTATTTATTCTTGGTCTTCGGAGTTTCACAGTAGCGAACGCTTTTCTAGGTATTTCTTCACTTGTGCTGGATAATCGCAATCTTCATTTTTCAGAAGCACTCTTGCATTATTTCTTTGATAATTTTCTCTGCCTTTTTGTCTATTCTATGCCTTAAAGAATTGTTTTACTCCTTTTATCCTTTTATTTTAGTTTCTGGAATATTTGTTCAACTTTCTTTTTCAAGTCTTTCACTGAATGCTTTTTATTAGCTACTTGACGTCTAAGGGAAAAGTGTTTACTTTTTTTAATTGATGTGTGCCTAAAACATAAATATACAATTTAACCAGTTAAGATTTCTTTGTCAAGTTCTGATAGTAATGCCATGTCAGCTTCCTGAGAAATGCTGGAAATGTCAGTCTTTCCTTCCCTGCTGGACGTGTTTAAATAACACTGGTGTTACGTAAGTTACAGGCCCTTACATCCTCCAATTTCCACAAACAACAAAATGTTGATAAATGCTGGCCCGTGAGGGGCAGGAATTCTTCAGTTGTCAAGACTTTGGTCGGACTGTTCTTTGAGCTAAACTCAAGGGGTAAGTTGGGAGGTTAATTTCTGCTCTTGCCTCAAAGTCACCTGACAACTCTCTGTGATTCAGAAATTTGGACGAGGAGATGCCCAAAGGGAGGACAGAAGATGTAGGCTGTGAGGAAAGGTGGGTGGTTATTTTTCTTACAGAAACAGATTAATCCCTGAGCTTGGTCTCTTTCAACCCAAGTCCACCCATTAAAGGTATCTGGAATGCTTGGTGACATCAGGGCTTGGACACAGACCTTCCTTAAGAACGGTGTGGCTAAGGCAGAAGGAGACCAGTGCCGGCCAGCCTTCCCCTGCCAGGGCACCCAGAGGAAGAGATAACGTATCTAGGCTGTTGGGATCATCTTCCCCAGGTAAGGCAAACAGTTGTACAAATTGGTCTACGAATGTCTCAGGGAACTGTGCCCAGGAAAGACCTGAGACTCCAGACATGTTTCTCGGGCATTATAATGCTAAGAATTCCACTATGAATGCCAAGAGGAGGCACCTCTGCTCAGGGTGGCTCCGTGCCAGAGGCTCAGCTGAATCAGGTGCAGCTGCATTGGGACCCCCAGGACAAATGTTTGCAGCAGTGGTGGGTATGGGGTCTCCCCTTCACTGAAATCGTATGGTTTGATGCTCCTGGCAAAGCCTGTTGCTGAGTTTTTCCACTGCTGTTTCTTCTACTTGACACCCCGGTTCTTGAACCAAATCATTGGTACTAGCTCATCAAAGCTAGGGGCTGACGTCAAGCACCCAATCTGTGTCTATGATCTTTTAGATCCCACCTTCCTACACCCTAAGCTGTTCCAGGCTAGGCTGTGTGGCTTCAGCGAGCGTGCCATGGCTTTGCTGATCCCTGGGAAATGCCACTGTCAATCAGGGGGCCACTCCTGAGTCACGCTGTAGTGTCTCCGTTTACCCTGTGTCCTCTTACCTCTTTTATATTTTTGAATTCTAAATAGAGTTACATTAAAAAAGGAGGGGAGTTCTACTGCTTTAAACAGCTTTGGAAACCAGTTACAATTTCAAAAGACACTTCTTAAAAATTCTAGGACCGTAAACAAGGCTGAGAAGTTGAAATTAAAGTCACTTAAAATTTACATACACTAATAGTTAATATTTATTCTCATCATGTTCCAGATGCAGTGCTGAGTGCTTTTCATGTATTATCTCATTCAGACTGCCTAACAACCGTATCGGGTGGTACACACTTTTATTATCTCCATTTTACACATGAGGAAATACAGGCATGGAGAAACTGAGTAACTTGCCCAAAGCTCTAAAGCTACAATGACTGCTTTCAAGGTGCAAACACTGGCAGGCTGACTCCAGAGCTCAAGCCCTAATCAATTACACAGTCAGGTAGAAAAAAATAAAAATAACCAGGCTATTGGGTTACTTTGTATCAGAAGTTTTTAAAAGAAATATTTCAATGCATCAATAAAAATAATTAACAACTACGTCAGGTGTTCATATGCAAATGACTGCCCAGTACACTTAGCGGTCACCCTTCAGAAAGTAAACACGAAATAAATTTTGGTCAAATATGCCAGGCAAGGCTAATTATTTTCTTGAACATTTTTATGAACTCCTTCAAAGTTTTCAGTATGTTAATGATTTTCCTGCCTTCACCTTGCTTACATTATTAATTTGCTCAGCAAATTCTTTATAGATAAACTAAGTCGCAAACTTAAACCAACATAACTCTTACGTGGATGACTAAACGCCCCGAATCACTGAACAATCAATGCATGTACCCCATAATCATCCAGTGCTTTAGAACTAGCTCTTTGAAAATGTGCATGCTACTTTCTTAATGGCCTTCTAGTGAATTCAATGCTAAATGCTGATTTACTAAGAATGGAAAAGTGAATTTGCTAGAGCATCGATCAGGTGATGGGAAACTGGGGAAGATAATAACACCGCCACTTTGTGGGACTTTACTGCTGACGAAGGACTTGCACTTACATCATTTTATTCCTCAATACAAACTGAAAAGTTGGCAAAGTAGGTATCAATATTATTGCCACCCTTCCTCCTTCCTCCTTCAATTTGACAGATCCCATCTCAGGTCACAGGATGCACCTACAGCCACAGGGTGGCTACACTGGGGGTTTGAGTTTTGCTGTCCTGCCCACTCAGCTCAGGTTCTTTTCACTGCCTCATGCTCTACTCCATTGGGGAGATATTTGCAAAGATAGATAGGCAGTTCTACCCTGCAGAGGTCATAGACTCTTGGTCTGGGGGCTGAATCTAGCCTTCAGATCTGTTTTGCTTTGCCCGAATAGATTTTGAGTTTGATTAGTTATGACTGTTTTTTTAAAAATTAAGCTAAATCTAGAATTGTGGCTTCATCTGGAAAAGTAGTTGATTTGGCAACAACCAACTACTGTCGATCGTTCTGTTTAGAGTAGGTGTGTCTATTTCAGAGTGCCACAGTCTCTTTTACTCCTTAGCACATAACCGGTATTGCCTTATTTGCCATTTATCCTCCTAAAACCAGGCTGCTTCATTCATTTATCTTACCTGCCTGGCTCCCAAAAGAAAGTGAATTCTCTGTGGGACTGAGAAGCTTTCCACAGACACGGGGTAATTTTCCTCAGCCAACTTGGGCAGGGTTGTCTTTGTGCATCTTCCCAGCTTTGGTTCCTCATTCACTCAACAACCTTTTCATTTAATTTTCTTTATTAAATTGTTCTGCTAATGGAATAGAGAGGTATTGTGAAATTGAGGATTCAAAGAAGTCCCATAAACTTCCTTTTGATTATAATGTAATAGCTGGACTTTTATTAACCCTGCCCAGAGTTACTAAAAATATCTCCCATATAGTTTTTAAGTCTGCTTCAAAATATTTTGACTAACTCATTTTCAAACTCTCAGCCTTCACTCCTCCTTCACAAGAATGTGAATTCTCTGAGATCAGAGGACTCTGCTTGTTCATCACTATAATCTTACTATCAGGGACAGTGACTGGCACATAGTAGATGCTCAGTAAATGTTTGTTGACTGACTGAATGAAAGTGGGAGTAGTGAATCAGGACTGGGCATTCCTGGAACCCTCTCAGTGTGGTCCTTCAGACACAGTTGGCCCTTATCTATGGTGTGGTCTTATTTATGCAGACAGTCTAGTAGGAGATTATCAGTCTCTTGGGGGAGAAGTCATTTCCTGGAGGCAGAAAAGATCTAACTCAAAAATTTGTTAGTTCTGCTTATTGGTAGAAATACTTCATCAAAATATCAACTTTTGCAATAAACTGGCTCTACGTTTACAGAAACACTAGCCTTCAAGAAAACAGAATCTTTCTTAGATTAGACTAACCCTTCAGTCTACACTGGTTTTCTTGTTTGTGCAAAGAGAAGATGACTTTCAGCCCAGCCTGCCTCTTTTCTTAGGGCCAGGAGTCTTCCATGTAGCGGAAGCTTGCTGTCAAGAACCATTTGAATTTAGTTGACTTCTTTTTAGTTCTTAACGACCTGTTTACAACTTATAAGAAAAAAGAGTGTGGCCTGGACCCTCTAGCTTCCAGTCACCTCCCAGGACGCCTCGGGTACTCAGCCGCCCTATACACTCCCCTTTCCTCTCTCTGCTTCTTTCTTTCTCCTCTTCCCTCTCCCTTTCTTCTTCCCTGTCTTCCTTTAGTCATGCTTTTCACTGGCTTTCTTTTTAGAATGTGGAGAGAGTGTGTCTCGTTTTTCCCACCATGGTCTGCTCTAAAGGGTAACAAGATTGAGAAAGCATACACACTACTTCTTCAGGACTTGAACTTGGACTCTATTACTCAGCATCCTGTCCTGTAGAACCTGAGCTACTGTGGGTGTGAGGTTTTTCTTCTGAACATTTAAAATTCATTTAATGCGAGGTTCCTTCTCCCTCCCTTCCTTCCTTCCTTCCTCGCGCTCTTTCAGATTTCTCACTTTGCTTTTTTGTGAAATCACAGAATTTTATGTTGGAAAAAACTTAAAAGATAATCTTGTCCAGACTCTTCATTTTACAGATGAAGAAACTGAGGCAAAGGTCAGCGGGATTAAGCTTCAGAACCAGAATTAAAATCTGGTCTTCTGGGACTTCCCTGGTGGTCCAGTGGTGAAGAATCCACCTTACGATGCAGGGGACACCGGTTTGATCCCTGATCAGGGAACTAAAAGATCCCGCATGCTGCTGGGCAACTAAGCCCCATGTGCCACAACTACTGAGCTCCCGCACCTGAATTAGAACCCACATGCCACAAACTACAGAGCCCACACGCCCTGGAGCCTGCGCGCCGCAACTAGAGAAGAGAAAACCCGCACTCCACAACTACAGAGAAGCCTGCACACCACAACGAAGAGCCCCATGAGCCACAACTAAGACCCAACGCAGCCAAAAATAAAACAGATAAGTGGTAAGTAAATCTTAAAAAGAAGAATCACATATTAAAAAAAATCTGGTCTTCTGACGTGTAGCTATTTCCTTTACTATTTGAATGGATTATTTGTCTTTTTAAATTTACTGTAACTCCTCTCTGTATATTTCAGTTAAAAGAGGATTTAAACGTATGACTCATTCCTGACTGCAGGGGTCTCTGTGCTTTGCGAGTAGAGTGTGAGGTCCCCTGGAGGAAGATCCCTATGATGGGAGCACTGCTGTCTTCCAGGTCTTCCCTCTCCCCTTTGCTTCAGGTCTCCGTGTGGAGGGACCTCCCTTAGGGGAGAATAGCTTGCCTCTCAGAGAGAACGGGAAAGAGAATGGGGTACGGATTGCCCAACCTCTCTGCCTCCTGACCCACTCTCCCCACTTTTTATAATGTTTCACGCCGTACATTTCACAGGGGCAGGTCCTGCCATATCTGGCTGGGGTAAATCAGCCTAATTTGGGGAAAAGCGTTCATATGCAGGGTGATAGCACTGGTATGATGGGGCTGTGGTGTATCTATGTGGGAAGCAAGAATCAGGAGCCACTTGATGGTACTTGATTTGACTTGGTTTAAATAGTTTTCAAAAGGTCATGTTGGGGCTTCCCTGGTGGCACAGTGGTTGAGAGTCCGCCTGACGATGCAGAGGACGTGGGTTCGTGCCCCGGTCCGGGAAGATCCCACATGCCGCGGAGCGGCTGGGCCCGTGAGCCATGGCCGCTGAGCCTGCGCGTCCGGAGCCTGTGCTCCGCGACGGGAGAGGCCGCAAAAGTGGGAAGACCCCACAACACCAAAAAAAAAAAAAAAAAAAAAAAACCAAAAAATTAGGGAAACTCTTTTCTTATGTTTTATGCCAAGATTTGAGCAATGAATTAAGAAAAAAATCCCAGCCAAGAGAGAAAAATGTTTAGCTGGAGGAAAATTTAAATATGAAAGTAATTTGATAATCATTCCACCGTCTTAAGAAAAATGAAAGTGAAAGACAAATATAAATATACCTCTTTCTCAGAAAAATAAATACCGTATGCTAACACATATATATGGAATCTAAAAAAAAAAAATGGTTCTGATGAACCTAAGGGCAGGACAGGAATAAAGACAGACGCAGACGTAAAGAATGGACTTGAGGACACAGGGAGGGGGAAGGGTAAGCTGGGACGAAGTGAGAGAGTGGCATGGACATATACACACTACCAAATGTAAAATAGGTAGCTAGTGGGAAGCAGCTGCATAGCACAGGGAGATCAGCTCGGTGCTTTGTGACCACCTAGAGGGGTGGGATAGGGAGGGTGGGAGGGAGACACAAGAGGGAGGAGATATGGGGATACATGTATAGCTGATTCACTTTGTTAAACAACACAAACTAACACAACAATGTAAAGCTATTATACTCCAATAAAGATGTTAACAAAATATATACATACCTCTTTCCCATAAAAAACCCTCAGTCATAAGATGATGCTTTGGGGAAAGCTTCATTTGTAACTGTGTGTGTGTGTGTGCGTGTGTGTGTGTGTGTGTGTGTGCGTGTGTGAGATGTGCATCTGCTTTTGCACATCCTAACTTGATGACTTTATGCTTTCCAAATGGATCACTGCAACACTGATTCCATCATTTTAACCACAGCTTACGTTTCAAGTATCAAAATACACAGTATATAAAAGAAGTTCCATTCTGTGTGTCCCTTATCCTTGGCAAAAGGAAAATAGATTCTCCCAAGCAGGGGACACTGTGTCCAGTTAAAAGACTTCAGTAAAGAATATAATGTAAGTTAAGTGTTTCTTTTCATATCTAGAATACTAACACCAGGTAACGTTCTAACCAACCTGGTGAAGTTATATTCTTCAAGAGGTAATGTTCAAAGAGAGAAACTGAACTAAATTAGTATACAACTGGGACTTCTAATAAGGAAGTACTGAAGAGAAATGTTCCAGCCAACAATGATCATTCCGGAATAGTTTACTTACGTCTCCTTTGGGAGACCTAGCAAATCCTGCTCTGTTTTCCCAGATGTCCAACTGGTAGCTAATACCTTCTTGATTACCCCAGGTTATGGGAAGCATGGAGAACAAAAGAGAAGAGACACTTTGCTATGTGTCTATAGTTACTGCAAAAAAAAAAAAAACCCTCTTGATATGATGGTCTCACAGTAAAGACCAGATATACGGTGGCTTGCTCTCTCTGAATGACCATTCCCATTCCCACAGAAAATTCTTGATTCCCACATCACTACCCACCAACTACCATGCTTTTCAAATTTATTACACCTTATTGTAAGTTATTCAGCCTTTTCCATCCTTCTTGCAGGGGACTCTAGGCCCTCTGAGAGCAGGGGTTTTCTATCTGGTTCTCTACTGAGCACCACTGAGACGTGGTACATCCTACCGGGAGTTGAGTGAATGAGTGAACTGGGCCCATTGGCACCTTTTCAGGACAACCATTCAGAACACAGCTGGCTGCGGCTCTGGGGTCCACTCTGCCTAGGGGCAGGCCTATTTATGGATGCAAGCTTCACAAAAGAAGAAGATTTGCTCCCCAGAGAAGAATATTTCTATTTTGAACCAATTATTCTATATTATTGAGCCCAGCTGTTGTTTTTCTGTTTTTGAAATTTTACAGACTAATTGACCTACGAGTGTTTCCTCAAAAGACAATAGGATGAGGCCATGTGATAATTCCCAGGTACCTATTAGAAAGATATGCAAGATGCTTGTATTTTCCATCCCATGATTATCTGACACAGACATGTTGGGATTGTTATCTACTCACCCTGGAATATTATTTTAATCAAAGTATCAATTGTAGTTCAATCGAGAGCATGAGGGTAAGGGAATAAAACAAATAACAGCAACAAAAGCCAAGAAAAGTGTTTTAGTACAGAAGATAGTGCTCCCATTGTATTGAACCCCTTCTCTTTTAATGATCTTCTTCTTGTTATCTGCTGGTTTCCTCACTCTCTCCCTTCCCACAGCAAGCAGTTAGGAACCTGCTGGCCCCTCCTTCTCACAGAATAAAGCCCCTGGAAGGTAAGGGAAGTGCCGGGCTGGCGACAACGCCACCACTGGACAGTGAGAAATCTGTGTGGAAAACTTCCTGGATCATTTGGAGACTGTAAGTTTGAAAACAGAATCACTTCCTAAGAGTATCTAAATCACTGAGGGCTCATATAATAATGAAACTGAAACTCAGCAAGAAGACGGCTGAATGAGCGTGCGCTGCAAATTATGAGTATGGATGTTCTGCAAGTGGTATAAAGGAAGCTTTGTCTGGCCCTGTACTAGGGCAGAGATTTTCATTGCTTCCAGGCTTACATGTCCGTGAAGAAATGAAACAGCAAACCTGCTCCCAAGAACTGGGCTCTGACTATAAGCGAACAGCCTGGAGACATCAAAGGTTCATTTGCGGAGGGCTTTCTTGTCATGTAATCCCAAGTAATTTGAGTCAAACTGAGAATTAAGAAGGATGCTATGGAGAACTCCAAGAACACTAGACCAATGTCAGCATGACACGCCTGCTAAAACCCTTGCCAATGATCAAAGAGAATCGCGCAGAAGTTCATCTAGAACTGACTTCAGCCTTTTACAGACCCAAGTCTGTAATTTTGATTTTGTTGTTTTTGTTGTTTAAAGCGAAAAGGCAGTAGCTATGTAGTATGTTGAACAAGGGCTACTGGAGGAGCAGAGGAGTGAAGCACCTGCTCTGAGAGCGGGAAGAAAGAGAAACAACAGAAAGCAGATAGAAGGGCTTTCAAAGCACAGTAGGCTGGCAAATGGGAGTGAAGATAAACGGCCGAGGCTGTTGATGTTTTCAGCCTGCAAAATAATTGACGTTTATATAATGATGTAACTGAGTATTAGGAAAATATATTGGGTGAGACAAGCATGTTTAAAAAAGAAGGTTTTACAAACTATGGTTACCAAAGGGGAAAGGGGGAGGGATAGATTAGGAGTTTGGGATTAACAGATACTACTGTAGATAAAATAGATAATCAACAAGGACCTACTGGATAGCACAGGGAATTATGCTCAATATTTTGTTATAACCTAAAAGGGAAAAGAATCTGAAAAAGTTTTACACATATACATAACTGAATCACTTTCCTGAGCACCTGAAACTACCACAACATTGTAAATCAACTATACTTCAATAAAAAAAAAATTTTAAAAGGTTTTAGCAACAACTTTATTTTAAAAGTTTTAATTTGAAAGATTTCCACTGGATAGTTTAAGTGAAAACTGAAGTTTTGATGCTTAAAGGGCAAGGTTCCCAGCGCTTATGGCAGTGAGATGCCATGCAGTGAGCACATGCTATGGAATCAGGAATCTCGGGGTGTGAGACAGCAAGTGGCTCATTTGCTCATCTGTAAAATGGGCTTCACGTGCCTACACACAATGGGGCTGTAATGAGATGAAATTAACTGAGAAATACATTCCAAATGCCTGGCACAGAGCAGAAAATTCAGCCTGTGGTGGTTGCATTAGTGAAACTGCAAATCACCCATAATGGTAAGTAAAGGATGCATTTTGAATTTCCTTTCTGTATTATTATGTATGATTATTCAATAGGGTGCTAGAAGCTGCTGGCTAGGAATCTGACTGCACCCTGCCTGGTCCAATGTTAAGGCTACGAACTGCAAGAGCTCCAGCTCAGCAGAGAATCAGTAACACCCTTGGGGTGGCTCACCTGCTATGCTAACTTGCATTGGCTCTTGGCTATTCTGAAAGATGGATGCTACCTCAAATGAAGGAAAGGAAAAAAATAACACAGTAGTTGTTAAATACAGTTCTTTATTTTCTGAAAATAGGTATTTCAACTAAAGCATTATAAGTCACTACGGTGGAAATGCAGAAATGTAAAAATGCTGTATAGCACAGGGAACTATATTCAATATCCTGTGATAAACCACAATGGAAAAGAATATGAATAAAAATGTATATATACGTATAGCTGAATTCGCTGAAAAGCAAAAATTAACGCAACATTGTAAATCACCTATCCTCCAATAAAATAAATTTTAAAATATCGAAATGATTATTCCTTTTTATTTAGCATAAGTTCTACAGAACTTACATTTATGAACTTACCAATCTTCAACTGTTTTTGAGCTATAAAAATGAGAAGTGCATATGGTTTGACCTAACTGCTACTAAAGCAAACGTAATTGAATTAATTCACTGCCTCATTTTATTTGTAGAAATGAGACAAGGAATTGATGCATGGATTTGCATATTTTGTATGATCTATTTGTCAAATAAGTTTGTAAATGGAAAACCATATAGAGAACTCTTTTAGGGAAGGACACACAGTGTCAGGAGTATTCTCTGTCCTCATTAAGCTTAGCTTTCTGTCCAGTAGCTGGCTTCTGCCATTCAGGAGTGAGATTCAGATCTGAGCCCCATGCAGTTCTTCAGCTTCAGAACAGATTAGTTTCCTCGTCCTGAGACTGCATGCAGTTGCAGACAGCACTTAGTCGTTGCTGCGCTTTCTGCATTGTTGACTTTTCTGGGCCCTGAGGATTATTCCTGATTCTTGGTCACTCAGTAGATTAATGAGACTTCTGTTGAGTGTTATAAAAGTAGCTGAGCCACTGACTTAAAGGTGATGAAAACTGCTTTTTCTCAAATAAGGCCTTGCTTTTATTTAGGCTTTAAATTTTCTTCTGGAAACATTAGGATACCTTGATGAATTCACTAACTTAGATTTTGGTGTAGTAATAGTAGCAATTAATGAAGTAAGCTTTCACTGATATCTTTAGAGGCTATTAAGCTCCAAGGTTTGTCAGACTATGAAGATTTGTACCTTTCTACTTCAAGAAACCATTTCATCTCCACAGAATCTCCTGCCTCCATTGGCTAATGACAGAAATTCAGAATCATTAGCTAAATTAATTGTTTCATGTGGTTGGTCTTTAGAATGTTATAATAAACTGTAATAGAATTACTGAGTTGAGAGCAATTAATTAGATGTACTTTGAATATACTCTAATTAAACGCTATACCTGTCATTCTTAATGACCACTTGAAAACTACCAAAAGAAAACTGTTGATGAATCTCAGTGCCATGAAAATAAACCACCCAGAACCGTTTAAATATGCCTCATGTCTGTATAGTTCACATCACTTCAAAATCTGAAAAGTCATTTCAGATACTGCCATTGAAGTATTACCACAGGGCCCCATAATTTTAAGGGAGAAAGTGAAAGTGTGGAATCCTTTTTCTAGGTTTTTAAAGCCCATAAATCATAGAGGTAGGAATAGCATGTATATTTCTTATGTCTAGGACTGTGTCAGACCATGTTAGACCAGGAGCTGAAAATTCAGATCTGTATACCAGAGCCACAGAGAGATCTGATGCTCAGAGATCACTGAGATCTCATGCTCAAATGAGAGGAGATCTCTCAGGATCAGAAAGAAGGAGGACTGAGAAATGCAGGGCCCTTGAGGGCAAACAGCTCTACAAAGGGGCCAGCCTCCCGCTAGCTACACTGGATGTTGTCTTACGGATATGTGGTTCCTGTCAAGCTAGATACAGTGGTTTTCAAACAAATACAGATGTGTGGGATTTTACATGAAATCATTACAGATTCAAATTTTCAGCCCTGTGGGTCAAGTCAAACACATCTGTGGGCTGTTGGCAAGCAGCCTCTGGATTAGATTCTGACATCCTCTGTAGGTATATATGCTATTAAAAATGAAGGATGTTGGGCTTCCCTGGTGGCACAGTGGTTGAGAGTCCGCCTGACGATGCAGGGGACGCAGGTTCGTGCCCTGGTCCGGGAAGATCCCACGTGCCGCGGAGTGGCTGGGCCCGTGAGCCATGGCCGCTGAGCCTGCGTGTCTGGAGCCTGTGCTCCGCAACGGGAGAGGCCACAACAGTGAGAGGCCTCCGTATCACAAAAAAAAAAAAAATGAAGGATGTTGATATGCTGCCCTTCATCAGTACTTATGACCAATCAAAGGAAACGTCTGTGAAAAGAAACTAGGGTATTTCATTAATCAACAGATAGGATGTGCCCACTAGGTTGCTGCAATATATATATTTTTAAATTTTTATTGGAGTATAGTTGCTTTACAATGTTGTGTTATTTTCTGCTGTGCAGCAAAGTGAATTGGTTATACGTATACGTATATCCACTCTTTTTTGGATTTCATTCCCATTTAGGTCATGACAGAGGACTGAGCAGAGTTTCCTGTGCTATACAGTAGGTTCTCATTGATTATCTATTTTATACATAGTTGTGTATATGTGTCAATCACAATCTCTCAGTTCATCCCAGCCCCCCTTCCCCCCTTGGTATCCCTAAGTTTGTTCTCTACGTCTGTGTCTCTATTTCTGCTTTGCAAATAAGTTCATCTGTGCCATTTTTCTAGACTCCACATATAAGCAATATTATACGATATTCGTTTTTCTCTTTCTGACTTACTTCACTCTGTAGGACAGTCTCTAGGTCTATCCACGTCTCTGCAAATGACACAATTTTGTTCCTTTTTATGGCTGAGTTTAAGATTAAAAAAATAGATGTATTCGTAGTCTTTCTCTGGTTTGTAAACAGGTTGGTTGAGGAAAAAAAAGATCTTTTGAAAGGATTGTAACTTATTGGGAATGGAATACTAAGAAAGGATCAAAGCTATATGTCAGGGGTGATTCTAGAAAAGCTGAAGGTAGAAGACTTTCCAAGGTCCATACAGCATCATGTACTGTTTATGACACAAAAATGGGGGAGGGGCACACAGTATGAAGAAGAGAAAATCAGAATATTTTATTATCCTAGATTGTTGGTTCTCATATTGAAATACTATGTTTGAAAAGTGGAAATGAAAATTTTATACAGATGTAGGTTGAAAAAAATGGAGAACTGTACAGATGTTATGAAACAATTGGTACTTCCCTGAGGGGTAAGAAGAGAAATTTACAGAATCACAGAGCACAATATGTCATGTAGCGGCTGCAGAGAGCACACAGCATCCTTCAGCGGATAAAGCAAAGGGCAAGGAGGTAGGGTCCGTTTCTATTTCTGGCATCTGTTGCTTTGGGACTTGGAGGATCAGAGTGTCACCTTTTGGCACTCAGGTCACCCCACATGTTAAAAAAATCCATAACTCAAAGGAGTTTTATGCACCAGTTTTGACATCTATAAACCACTGGCAGATTTTAAAAATCAAGGCTGTCACAAAAGCAGGGACTGTTGTTCTCCCTCTCTGTAATTTACAGAATGCATGAAGATTTGCAATGGCCAGCCACCAATCAGAGGTCTATTGGAATATTCTTGTTTGCTTTACATCTCTGCTCACCCTGGAACCCATCACCTTAATTCATTTTTTCTTTGCATGAAATTTAAGTGAAAAAGCAGCTCTAGGCAGATTCATTATTTAAGTTGCCGTTTCCATACTCTCCTTTGGAAATTGAGGCATCCGTATACGTAAGGCTTCTGTTAGGCTAAAAGATAAGTTAACATGCTAAAATCCAGGGTCCCAGCTATCATGCATGAAGTATATAAAGTTCATGTCTTCGTTTGCATCCTTTACAAGCTATCCTCGGCCAGCATTGATTTAGATGCTAACTTTATATTCAACTCAATTCTTACCTTCATTCTTTAGAAAAATATAACACATATGAGAAATCTGAAGATTAAATTTATAGATAAAAATACTTACCTCTCTCTTGCAGCTTGATGCACAATATGGAAAAATAATACATGAAAAAATAAAAATAATACATAAACTATCAAACCAAATCCCCAGATAAAGGCAAACACAAAAAAGAGTCCACGCCTTGTAGAAGACATCATTCTCTTCCATTACCTAATGCCTGGCTTTCAAGAAATTAGGTGAGTTCATATTGTTTAATCTATGGGATCTATTATCTAACCTTCTCGGGAAGTGACTTCATAAGTATCAATGCAATGCTCTCACAGTTCTCATCAATTCAGTTACCTTGACCCACAGGTATATTTTGCGCACACACACACACACGCACACACTTACACACACACACACACACACATGCAAATGCTTTTCTTTGACTCTGAAGAGTGAAACAAAAACCACAGGTCCTAGACCCTAAAACAGAAGTAGGGAGGATTATCTGTAAACACACGGCTGCATTTTACATATTGAGCCCAACCCAAGATGTGTATTCTTAGCGGATACTAGCATGTTAGCAAAATCTTATTGTGGAAAAGAAATGGGTTTTTGATATGTGTGTGTAACTGAATCACTTTGCTGTCCACCTGAAACTAACACAACATTGTACATTTCTACTGAAGTCAACTATACTTCAATTAACAAAATGCCTGCTTTGTCGGCTGTCTCTCTCACACCAGTCCCAGCGACACCCTACCTTGCGGAGGGGCTTGAGCTTGGTCTCCATGATGAAGTCGTACTTGCACAGCTCACAGCAGCGCGTGTCGGAGCTTTTGATCCACTGGTGGAGGCAGGCCTGGTGCACGAAGCGCAGGGTGCCCGTGCAGCGGCAGGGCGTGATGAGCGGACTCCCCTCATCCCCTTCGCAGTGGCAGATCCTGGGGAGGACACAGCAGCCGGGTGAGATCTCTCCCTCGGGAAGCACACGGCATCCTCCTCCCACACATCCCAGGCTGTATTAGAAACTGCAACCTCACATTCAGACCCATGGACATCGCACTTCGGCTTGATGCTAGAGCTGAATCTATGGCCAATACTAATTTCCTCTCCCCTGCATAGTCGTTGCTGGACTCTTAAGTCATGTTCAAAGGCATTAGACACCAATACCTCAAAAATGTGCGATCATTCCTACACAGAAGTCAATTTTAACAGCATAGCTATTGAGCTATGTCCCCACCTTCATCTATTAAAAGTCAATATCCACAGGCACAAGCTTGCTTTCATATACAAAAGTTACGACTTAGTATTCTAAGGAATGCTGGAACCTGGTAACTTCAATGTTTTACTTTGATGGTAGTTTTATGGGGTGTATACTTTACTACATATGGTATCTTACCAATGTGGAAGAATTCTGAAACATTTTAACAGGCTACTGTGGAATAAAGTGAATACAGAAAGTCTCAACCAGGAAATATTATGAAGCTTTTCCTAGGAAGATGCACACATATTTGGTCAAAACAAAAGGCCTCAACTGTCAATAATCATCGTCACAAAAGTTACTGGTTACAGAAAGTTCAAGTACAGTAAATCCTACTGTTTTAAAATGTTAATTACTACATCTTCCAAGGAACTCCTAGTTCAAGTAGTTTACTGAATTACTACGACTTCTAGTGTCACAGATTCATAGTCTATGAAATCTTCATTATTCTTCTCTTCAAATTAAAAAAAAATAATTTGTTTTCCTCACTGGGTAAGTTTTTATACCACCAGGTCACAAATTCAAACCTTAGAACTTCAATAATTCTTATTATATAACCAGCTGTTAGAAGTTGTTACTAAATTTAATTAGAAATATTGCTTGAACTCTGTTAGAAATATGAATGGAATGTTCCCAAAACACCTGTATATTAATTTTTTGGAGCAGAATCACAGTGGTAGGCTGGAAGAATGTTTGAATTGCTGTTACTTTCCTTTCATACCTCTTCTCCGGAAGCATGTTTTAAAGAGTGGATTTTAAAATATATTTATCTAGCTCAGCTGTCTCCCCAGGGGAAATGTGATGGTTGGTCAGATTGTTACTGCCATGAGATACAGGAATTGAAACCCAACCCTCCCCTAACCTCAAAATAAAGAAGTATGACACAGTACACTAGTATCTTGGATCTCTTTTTATTAAGTAAAGCTCTTTGGGTGGAGTGATAGGATGAGAACACAGGAAAGTTCAAAATCAGCGTCTGCCTTTCCCTGGACAGAGTTAGGAGGTATCAGTGTTGGATGTTGCAGCCCATGTCAAAGGCTGGCGTGGTGGGGAAAAACTAAAACTCATCTCAGAGCCTATTCTTTAATATGAAAGCCCGAGATATGTCCTCTCTCCAAACGTGTAGGTCCTAGGATCAGGGCTTAAGTATACTTTATAGCATACCTGTTGCTGACAGACTGTTGGTCAGTGGATGCTTGTTGACTAAAGGAATTGTTCAGTCAACAAACTGTGACTTATTATAAAAGCAACCAGTGAAAGCATATCTGGGTTTCTATAGCACATCATTTAATTGTAATATTTATTTTTTTGAGTCACTGAAACCTAATGCATTATACATCACGAGCGGCTGAGATTTCTGAAGTCCTTTGAACCTCTTCTCTACCTGTTCCCACACAAAGATACTCCCTTAGATCAGGGGCCAGCACACCGTGACCCATTTCTTCCTGCTGCACGTTTCGGTAAAGTTTTATTGGACCGCACCCACACACGTTTGTTTATGTATTATTTAGAGCTGTGTTTCACTGTAACTGTAGACCTAAGAGTTGATGCAGAGGCCCTGTGGCCACAAAAACTATCATCTTCACTACCTGGCCCTTTACAGAAAACTCATGTCTTAAACATGGTGATCCTGAGTTAAAGACAATGTCTGACTATTATCAACAATGATGAAAACAAGGTTCAGAAAATAAATCACCCCAAATTCTGCAAGTAACAAAAGTTGAAGTAAAGGTTCCAGAGAGAAGCACACAATAAAGGCGAAAGCCCCTCCTGACCCACCACTGAAGCCCGCTGGTCCATAGCAGTCTGCAGGGACAGGGGGTAAAGTTTCTTGTTTGAAAAAGAAAAATTTGCAGTTAATGCCATCTCATAATTCGTCACCACAAAGGGGGTCAAGTGTTGCACAGCTGCCAAGATGATTCTGAGGCTCTGATTTTTTATTAACTTGAAGAAGTAATTCATCATAAGCAGATGTAAACAGGGACCGCGCTGATTACTGAGTTCAGACTGACCACAACAGTTCTCTGCTTGTAGTCAAGACTTCTTAAATCTTACAGATTCTTTTTAAAGAACTTCTCCTGAAACTGTCACCCGAAGCATCACTGGCAATATCACTTTTTCATAAAGTTAAGATTATTTCCCATAGGAAAAATCAAAAGCTTGGTTCATTTCCATTTCACAAGATTTCTTTTTATGTGATTTTAGCATTTTGAATTTTTTCTAAATTATCCAACTCAGGTTGGCTCCTAAAGAGTCTTTTTCAAACTATGCTGATATTGTTCTAAATGAATTTAAAAGCTAAATATCAACTTCAAATATCTTCTAGAAATGAAAATAGAGTGACAGAGCCATTAGAGGAAGCATTAAACAATTCTTAAATTGATATACTCCACACAAACCATAACTGCTAAATTATAAATGAAAGCATAGTAATAAGAATATAAACATGCTTTTTTCCAATAGAATAATTGTGTAGAGAAAACGATTTCAATAATAAAATAAAAATGCACTGTAAAATAATCATAATTTTGATGCATTTTTACCTTATGGGAAATCGAGACTTGGGAATTAAGTGATTTTTTAAAAATCACTGATGGTCTACATTGGTGTCTGTCACCTAGCGGCAGGAACAAGCTGAATTCACAGATATTACTGGCATTTTAGTATCTTAACTGGCTGCTTACAGTCCAACCACCATGTGTTAGGCTTTCACCATTTATGACGTGAATAAACATCTACTTCCATATAATTTCTAGTTTTCTGTAAAGAGTGGACCACAAAATGCTATTCAGCAAATTAAATTTTAGAAAATGTGTGCGTGTGCGTGTGTTTGCAGCTTCAAGTCCCCCCTTAACGTCTGAGTTTTAAGTTGGCTTTTTCTTTTTCAGTCATAGAGATCTGAAAATGACCTCCACTGCCAGCCCCAGACCCCATCCCTTGCCAAGGTTTCTTGGCTCAGGTAGAATAGTATTTTTTTTTATGCATAAGTTTTTTAAAAAAATAATTCATCACTTAAAAAAATCTTCGTGAGGGCCGTAGTGATTATGTAACTTTAGAATTATTTTCATTCATTCATTCATTATTTAATTCATTCACATTTTCTTAGTTCTTGCTACATGCAAAGAAAATCAGACACTAGCATCTGCATGGAGGGTGACTTGAGAGGAAGAGAAGAGAACCTGAAGGCGGGGACACCATTTGGGCGATTACAAATATGTAGGTATTAAGAATCTGGAACAATGTGGTAACACTTGGGAGGAGATGGGAGACAGCCTGCAGAGAGTGTCAGGATCCCCGAGGGCCTTGCTTGGTTTCCATGACTACTAGCTTTGGCATCGAAGCACATCTACAACATGGGACTCTTCAAGGCAGACAGCATTGCAACTCTTTTCCCATATTCCATGCCATTTTTTCCCCTTTCTCTATCCCCTCATTTCCCTACCTACATTTTCTTCCATCCTCCTCTCTAACTAAATAAGCTTTAAACACAGTACTAATGGACACTGCTATGTTTGTAATGGTTTAATTTAGACGTTAATCTTTACTCAAAACCAGTCATCATGCTTCAGAGTTTGGCGCCCATTCTTCGCCTTTCAAAGAACCAGTTTGGTTTTATTGATATTTTTCTATTTTTTTAACCTTTATTTTATTTATTTCTTCTCTGATCTTTATTATGTCCTACCTTCTGCTGACTTTAGGGTTTTTTTGTTCTTTTTCTAATTATTTTAGGTGGTAGGTTAGGTTATTTGAGATTTATCTTGTTTTCTAAAGAAGGCCTGTATTGCTATGAACTTCCCTCTAAGAACTGCTTTTGCTGCATCCCATAGATTTTGTATGGTTGTGTTTTGATGTCCATTCTTAGAATTCACTTTCTTAAGCTAAAAAATGATTAGAACACATGTTGGGCAGAAGCCATGTTGAAAGGTAGTAAGCAGTTACAAGAAATTAGTGCTCAAGTAAACAAGTGAGGAGATATAACCACTCTTTTTGAGAAGTATGGCACAGCAATGAGAGGATGGTGGACTAGAGAAAATTTTAGTTTTCACTTTCATTTCATTTTTTTTAACAGTAAAAGCTGACTGTGTTCATAAGCAGAAGTGAAGGTGCCACAGAGAGGGAGACACTTACAGAAATAATCAGGCAAGAGAATGACCCATTGTTAAATGATGTTTCTTGAGAAGTCAGGAGAGTGTGGGGAAAGAAAAAATGGTAGAGGAATATCTTTGGACAAGTGCAAGGGTATCCAGGAGGGAAACAGACACCATTTCCCGTGAGCAGGAGGCAGAGGAGAAACGGTAGGTGAAGATGGAAAGGAGGTGGGGGCAGGGAAGGTTCAGCCCCTGGGCCTAGGGGGGTCTTACTGTCTTCCCTGATATAACAGACAACAGGTAACTAAAGGGAAGGCAGGAAGGCACAGGGTTATGGTCTCACAGAGGCTGTAAATAATTAAAGAAAGCCACTGGGAGAATGAGATGGAAAATTAACCAAGCATGTGTATCAGAATCGTGGAGCAGCCATGAGGTCCTCGGTGAGATGAGACAGCATGGATTTATGGTGGATGTTCTGGGACTCAGTTTGCTGAGCAGTCAGAGAGGTCCTACAAAGGGTAGCACAACCTCTCCGTCCCGAGATCACCAGGTCAGGCTGGAGAAGGATGAGGAGTGAAGGATTCTGGTGCATCAGAGAAGACGGTGTGAAGAGAGTTGTCATAAAGTCTAGATGAACTGAGCCGGGAAGCTAGTGAAACCACCTCACGGTCATTGTATTATGAGAAAAGGATGGGTTTGAGAGACCAGAAGACACAGCGATGCAGAAGAACAGATGCTGAAAATAGGAGGAAATGGGACAAAGATTGTCCCTGTGTACAGTATGCATTCATCTCCCTCGTGGATGAATTTGTATCCCTTCTGTTGTATTTTTTCCATTGTCACAGAAAAAATAAAAAATATAGACTTATTTGGTGCTTGAGGTTCACAAGCAAATCCAATCCTGACTCACATCCTTGTTTTCCCCTCCAGTAAACTGGTGAAGTTCTCTGTTTACTCATGTGCAAAATGAGGTCAAAAATAACTCTTAGGGTGTCATGAGAATTAAATAAAAGAGTACATGTCTGGCATATAGCAGGCAATCTAATACTTGTTAATTTTATAATGGCTAATTTGTTAATTTTGTCATGGGATCATGGGAGATTAATACTATTATTAATGTGGTTTTTCTATGTTACTGCTGCCAATGCACTGGGACTAACAGCTTTTAGCAGCTAGTTTGTGAAGTCAGTTAAAGCAAGTGCTGGTAAGGCCAAGGTCATGAATTCTGGCAGCATCCAGGTGAGTTAGTTATGACACCTTTGAATCCCCAGGTTAGTCGAGTCACAAACATGTCTCAAAGAAATCCTGGCATGGGAGTGTGTTTAGAGTAAACCTGGGATGGGATTCAGCTTCACTCTTCTGTATGTTGGGTGCTCTCAGACAAGTTTTCAGACAGTTGAGAGGCCCGTGTACCACAAAAAAAAAACAAAACAACAACAAAAGAAGAGCATGCAGGATGATTGTAGGGACTGAAATAGTGACTACTTATGGAGGACCAGCCCAAAATGTCGGTATTCTGGAACCTGGAAAGATGAGAGATGATGGGGGATATGATCCTATGATAAGACATAACAGTTGAGTTACCATGTGGAGAATAGTATACAATTCAGCATGTCTAAATTCATGGGTAAAACTCGTCTACCATAATTTAATATTGTAGGGTACAAGGCTTACCTCTTAAAGTATGAGTGTACTTGTTTTGAGAGAAATAAAAAAAAATACTAAGTCCTACATTTAACATCTTGGAGGGGAAAAAAAAAGCAAGGAAGGGTCATTACATGCCAATTGTCTTTAGATATATGACAGGCTATTGTGTGAAAGGGCAGCTGGTCTTATTCTGAACCATAACTGGATCCAGGGAGTACAAGTTAAAGAATATATACATTGATATACACAGAACTTTCCAAAGATGAACTGAGCTTGCCCAGGAGGGTGTGGATTTCCCACCATGGAAGGTACTCAAGCAACAAACGTCAAGTTGTGTGATTACATGGCAGGCATAGCGTAAAGGAATTCAAGCAAGGAATTCATGTACTTAAACTACATGACCTAAAATTTCTAGTGTTGCGAGTCTGTTTTCCTTCCTTTCCAACAGACCGATCTCCCTGCTCCACCCCCTGAAATTTCTTTGTCAGCATTTCCCCTCTGCTTATCCTGGGAGTTTTGTACTTAACCCTTTGATTTTTCCATTCTACGCTGACTGCCCCAGGGAGGCCATCCTGGACCACAAGTTCAAGCATTGCTCCTAGACTTGTGATTTTAAAATATTCATCTCCAAAAACAACCGTTGCCCCTCCAACAGCAAGAAACCTCAGCTGGTTCTTATTGGTTCCTGCATCTCACCATCTCCAAAATAGCCTCTCTCCCCAAAGAGGCCATTCCATCAACATCAACATCCCGTTCTACTGCTTGCCTTTGTTTTGAGCCTTTCAGGTACTTCGTACTCTAAATTCAAATGATCAATATGCCAAATATTTTTCTCCCTTAGTGTTTTGGTTTTTTTAAATTATTTTCCTCTTTTCATCCTCACTGCCATTGCTCTGGTAGTTTTGAATTGTCACCAGATACACAAACTGTCTTAAAGCCTTTGCTCCTTCCAAATCATTCTTTAAACATAGTTATTCAGATCCTCTTAAAATACTGCCATTCTTCAAGAACCCTATCATCAATCAAATAAAATCCAAATTACTTCACCTGGTTTTCAGCTGACCTTCCATAATTTGGATTTACCTTACCCATCCTGCTGCATTTCCTCGTAATCCCTAACACACAGGCATAGCCGCATGCTACAGCATTTACCAGCTGAGAAGCTATGAGTTTTGCCACAAATAACTTAAGCACTGTGCCAAGATCTTGATTCCTCTCCATCTAGAGGGCATTTTAAGGGTCTGGGTGTGTTGTCCATTAATCCCAGTTAACTCACAAATATTATCATGTTCTGCGCATGTCATGATGTAGAAAGTGTTGGGAAACACTGGTGTGGTTTTTAATAGTACAATCACCATTAGAACCCTAGTTCTGCTGGTACATGTCTGTTACCTCACTTAATCTCTAGTATTTTCAAGTTCCTCACCAATAAAATAGGAAAACAGCAGTGTCTACTTCATAGGATTGTTTATAAGAATTAATTGTCAACTGCTAAATACTGTTTTTTTAAAATTAATGCTCAGATGTTTATTTCCTCAGCCTATTGCGTTCTGTGACTGTGCTTCTGGGAATTTTCTCAAATATGATCCCAAACCCCTGAGACCCTATTTCTTTCTTTTTTCTTTTTTTTTTTGCGGTTCGTGGGCCTCTCACTGTTGTGGCCTCTCCCGTTGCGGACCACAGGCTCCGGATGCGCAGGCTCAGAGGCCATGGCCCACGGGCCCAGCCGCTCCGCGGCATGTGGGATCCTCCCGGACCAGGGCACGAACCTGTGTCCCCTGCATCGGCAGGCAGACTCTCAACCACTGCGCCACCAGGGAAGCCCGAGACCCTATTTCTTGATCACACTTCATTTAAATTTAAGCTGCCCTAAGACTTACATCCTTCATGAAATAGACTCTAGATCTTCTTTCCCTACAGTGTTTGAGGTGTCACTGTTCTTAGCACAGATACAGATCCGGTCTTTGCTGTTTGTGGTTTCATCTATGCAAGTTCTGCTATTATGAGCTCAATAAATTCTTGTTTATTAATTTTGAGGGTCAGGATCTTCTTTGTATGGAAAGAATAGCAGGATATTAAGAGTAATTTAAGTGATGTGAGTGTTAAAAAGTCAAGGTGAAGATGGCTGATTCCCAGACTGCAAATGGATTCGGAATGCTATACTTTAAACTATCGTTTAAGCATGTACAGACCAAAAGAGATAGCCGAGGTTAGTGAGACGATTTATCAATTCTCAGAAGATGTTACCAACTACCAGTGTTTTGTTTATGTTTCGGGAAAACTCACTTATAATGAAAGTGAGAGATGTATGACCCTTACAAGTACCATGCACTCTTTATTTGCATTTGAGGAACTAAACTGAGGTGTACCAGTTTTACACCCTCTCTGAGCATCAGAGGAAGTCAAGCAAACCGGTCTGCTGGAGAAAGGAGAAGTAACTCTTATTTAATAAACAGAGAAGAAGATAGGCAGTATTTAATATTAGTCTTACCGGCAGCTGTTTCCAGCATCTCTTATTGATATGGAGCCAGAATATATCTTTAGAATTAAAAGAAAAAGGCCTTGCAAATCAGGTTTCTAAGATTTCCCTACAGAGATGAAGATAAGTATTATGAGCTACCATTCAGCCTGAGATTTAAAATATTTTGAAAACTTCTATTAAAGGTACAATTATGACATAGGAATAAAAATATTTTGTAGAGAGCTGATACAATTTTTATAATCGTAAGATGGGTCATTCTGAATCTACAATCTTTTTCTACAGATGAGTGACAGCTCTTTACACACAAGTGACTTTTTTAAGTGTTTTGTTTTCTCAAAGGAATATTTTCAACTCGAAAAACCTGGTATATACCATGACTTCCTGAGTTTGATTTCATGCCCTAATTTGTCACCACTGACTTGGTCAAAACCTCAGACCATCTGCACAGAGCTGCAGGGAAGGATCAACAACAAAGGCAGAAACATAGCAACGTCCCTGGTTCCTCACTGGGCCCTGGAGCAAATCCAAAGTCACAGCTAATGAGCTGCGTCTTCTTCCCATCGGATACCACACGAGGGAAAACAGTGGAGAGCACAGTGATCACTTGTGCCAGTGATGGAAGCACAGGAAGCACAGGCTTATCTGAGTTCACAGGTACTTGGGTTAGGTGACCTGCAGTGGCTTGGTAAGATGCTATCTGAATTGCTCCCCTTGCAGCCCTATCACCTCTGGTGATGGCTCGAACCTACTGATCCCAGGAGTTTAAACCCTGATTGGGATTGAAGGTTGTCATAAGAACTCCATTAGTGGCTAGCCCAGTGATTCAATCTCATAGTAGGCTAGGTCCTCTTGGAGGGCTTTCTGAGACATCTCCGTGGGTGCATGGAGTATGTGAGATTTCCTCCCCTGTGTGTTGGCATGTGTAGCCCCAGGAGTCCCAGCCCCAAGTGTACCCAACAACAGGATAGATCTTCCTCATTAGTCTTAGTATCAGCTCAGATGGTCCAAATCCTCCAGGTCAGGAGAGATCAAAGGATGGGTTGTGCCCTATGGGATAACCCCTCCTTTGTTAGCCATCACCTTGCTTTCCCATCCACACTCTGTTGGTGGGTTCAGACAGAGCACGGTCTACTTCTGAGTAGAGAAATGGATTTTCCCCAATGGTGCTTACATTTCCAGATCCTACCTTATAATTTTGGTGACATATAGATGAGTTAATAGATAATAAACATTGAATAAATATCCTGAGGTAATGATTCTCTCTACACTCTCACACATCACCAACATTCATTTTATGTCAGCTTTGAGACCTTTCTGTGTGTGTTCGTAAGATGGACAAAACTGAACTAGAGACATTTCTAAGCAGGAATTCTTAAAGTTGTTAGGCTCAGGGCTTCCCTGGTGGCACAGTGGTTGAGAATCCTCCTGCCAATGCAGGGGACACGGGTTCGAGCCCTGGTCCGGGAACATCCCACATGCAGCAGAGCAACTGAGTCTGTGTGCCACAACTACTGAGCCTGTGCTATAGAGCCCGTGAGCCACAAGTACTGAGCCCATGTGCTGCAACTACTGAAGCCCGCGTGCCTAGAGCCCGTGCTCGCAACACGAGAAGCCACCACAATGAGAAGCCCGCGCACCGCAATGAAGAATAGTCCCCACTCGGCTGCAACTAAGAGAAAGCCTGCACGCAGCAACGAAGACCCAACACGGCCAAAAATAAATAAATAAATTTATAAAAAAAAAAAGTTGTTAGGCTCAGTTTTTATTAGCTGCATGCGTTGAAGGGAAAAGGAAAAACAAAAGGACAGGTAACACACACTCATTTGCTTTCTGTGTAGATATAAGCAAAGAAATATATTTGGTCAGATGCAGAATAGGGCTTTTGTACATGCATAATAACAGAGCTATCAGAAAACTTAGCGTTATAACTTTTTAGTCCTTTTACTTTTCTGCATGTGGCAGAGATTCTTAATTCAAATTGATTTTGTGATACCGCTTTTTTCGTGATTGCTTAGTGTTTGAATCCCCATAACCTCATCCTCAACCATGACTTCTTTCTGTTTTTGTCTATTCATTAATCTTATCTGGTGGAGCATTACTTCAAAGGAAGTCTCAAGCTGCCATGCATAACTGACAAAGAAGGTAATTTATTTACAGATAACCAAGAATGCACTGAATGAATTAAAAAGATGATTCTGCATATAAATTCTCCTACACAGGCAAGTGAGTGTCTTGGCAAAATACTGATGTCTTATAGTAGCTCCAGCCACCTTGAGTGAACACTGGTCATTCTTGATTCATTTATTCACGTATTCCTTTGTTTATTTATTCATGTAATCATTCTCTCACCAAATAATCTGTTGCATGTGTGCAAGGTTATACGAGGTGGTGAGATAAATGCAGAGATGAGCAAGTCTCAGTCTCTGTCCTTCAAGGAGCTTATACTTTGACACTTTATACACTGGACACCTGCACAACTAGCTGGAATCCAAGTCACCGTGTGATGTACGCCATATCAAATGCTGTGCAAGGCAGGGAAAGAGAATGTGTAGATTGGGGTGGGGGGAGGGTGGTTAGAGCCTAATGGAAGATGTATATAGAAAGTGGAATTGGGGCCTGGGGAGAATTTCTGGCAGATGGAGATGGAAGTTGGTAGAATACTCCAGACATAGAAGATCCTTTCAGTGAATGCCTAGAAGTAGGAATCACCAGGTAATCGGGTCAAGTATGAGGCTAAGTTTGAAAGGAACATGAAAGTTTGGGTAGGATTGTACTGGGATGTCACACTGACAAATTAAGATGATGGAGAGCCTAAAACACATTTCCTTCATCCAGCACCGACATTTACACACACACACACACACACACACACACACACACACACAGGCATGCACATGAAAAGTTTTAACTATCAATATATTCAGTTGGAGGGGGAACTCAATAAAGAATCGGATTAAGAAAAAATTATTAGAAAGATTAATCTGCCTGTGTAACCTCAGAGATGAGACAGAAAAAGAAGGGGATATTACAATCGTCAAAATCAACAGTAGTAAGAACATGCACTAGTGTAAGAGTCGTGACAATGAAAAAAGATAACAGGAGATACTGAATAAGTAAAGGTGGTGGGATGTAGACACGAACTTGGGAAGAGGAGCAGGGATGAGCCGTGAGAGGAGAGGAAAGGACTGACTACACTGACTTCAGGGTTTTAATTAAAACTATGATACAGAGAATGGATCAAAAACAAGATCCTCCTGTATAGCACAGGGAACTACACTCAGTGTCCTGTGATAAACCGTAACGGAAAAGAACATGAAAAAGAATATGTATAACTGAGTCACTGTGCTGTACACCTGAAACTAACACAACATTGTAAATCAACTCCACTCCAATAAAATAAAGAAAAAAGCTTCTCCGGACAGAGGCGCAAGATTTACCGACTTACAGGGCCTCTGAGCATTTGTGTGTCACCACAAGCACCACCTGGAAACGATAATGTTCATAATTTAATTTTTAACTTAGTTACACTGTATGGGGAGGGTCGTTTTGAAAAGCAGAAGGAAGCAGTTCCACACATTCTCATAGATGCAATTTTCTTGGATTTGAGATATTTCAATGAATAAACATATTCGAAAGAGGTTTTTCCACAGAGCAACAGAGTTACCTATGACAAATAATTATTTCAAATAACAAGCCTAGTTGACGTAGACTTACAGCCAAGAGGTTTCTAAATATTAAGCCCAGAATTTTACCTTCTCTCTTCTCTGCGCATTAAAGAAAAAGACACAGTCTGCACTGCTATCAAGAAACTGGAGGAGAATATTACTGTTGCTCCTATTATACGTCAGCTATAAATCATCAGAAACCGAAACAAGCTGGGAATTCATCACGAGGGTCATCTCCTCTTTATTTTATTTATCTTGCATTATGTATAGTACAACACCATGCTTGAGGTTTCATTTTGCACTTGCATTTTTCACTTCTGTAGTTTGTGCATGAAGAAGAAATGTTCTACTTTACCTTTCATTAAACCCCATGCTGAAGTTATACGTTTAAAAATTTTTAATTGTTTCTATCTTCACATAAAGACAGCTGCTTCAAAGACATAACAATAAGGCAGAGATAGCAGGAAAGAGATATGTTACTGCTTTTTATTTTCAAATTATATTTTAATTTTCAAATAGCATCTTAAGGTGTATGTTCTCTAAAGGAAGTACATAGTGAATATAAACTGCTAGTAGCTTCAGTTTGATTTCATACAAATAGTATTTTACTTGAGTCTAACTGTAACAGCCTTAACTATTATAGAAAATTACATATCTACTGTATATATACCCACATATACATATGTTATAAACGTAAATGTATATGTTTCAGTCCATAAGGAATATTCACATTATATCAATGAACCACACTGATGCAGGGTTTGCTGATCTTCACGCTCGATCCCTTAATGGCATCTGACAAAAAGTAAGGGAATTAAACAGCTGCAAATGGAACAAAAGCGTCTGCCTTATTGCTGCAACATATCATCGTGATGACTACAGGAAAATTGATCTGCAGCGAACTAACCACTGGCAAAGGTATGAAGAAGCTACATAAGCTAAACTCATTTGTGAGCCTTGTTTCTGCACAGAGTAGAATTTGGGCTAAGATATCTCCCAAGGGATGTTGAAGGCTGTGGCTTCATAGGTGAGAATTCGGGACGAATGCTCTTTTAGCTGAGTGGCCTCAACCTGTGGTTAGACTTTGTCACGTTGGTTCACTGTGGGGAAGGTGAGTAGGGGTGGTGAGGAAGAAGAAACATATTCTCTTTTTATCCTATTCTTCAAAGGATCTTCCTAAGCGAATCTAAGATGATTTTACCTCAGCCTTTTCTCTTCTTCACAAATGATATATTGTATATAGTAGACCATGCAAAATGATCAAAAATATATAAGCCATGAATTTTAGGATCCATCACTGTATTTCTTATAAAATCAATAGGCTCTTGCAATGGCACATTTTAAGACTAAAATAAAATGTAAATGGAACACAACAAAGTAAAACCAAGCATGGTATCATTTTAAAAATCACCCTTGCAGCAACGTGCAAGTTATTACATATCATCATGGGAAAGTGAAGCGGTTACACAAGAGAGGACTGATCTTGAGCTATTTCCATATCATCATGGGAAAGTGAAGTGGTTACACAAGCGAGGACTGATCTTGAGCTATTTCTCAAGAAAAAGTGCAGGCTGCCAGTGGACACGGACATTTGCTCCTTTGACATTCTTTTTCCCACAAATACTGACTATCTAGGGAGCTTTGGAGCTGGAGAATCCTCCTTTTAAGTGCTCATCTTGAGGTAGCTCTCTAGTCTCTTGATAGGGCCTTAACTCTGTCTTCTGCCAAGCCTTGACTGTCAAAGAAAGTGGCACACGTTGCTTACACGCAGGTAGCCAAGGATGCCATCCACTATGTTGAAATGTTCTCATTATAAGGAAAGGAGTTTTGCTCAGTCATTCTTTACTAGCAAAAGCTGGGTTTCATCTGAACGCTCGATTTGCTTTTCTGTGAATCCTGTTTCTTTCTTTGCTTTGACCACCGTGCCTATGAAAATTAAACCTGTAGTAAATCTCCATATATGCATTTTTGTGGATTTAGTAGTTTTCTACCCTTCTTTTCATGTGTCCTGATTTTCTCAATTTCCTATTTTATCTGTTTTGAGTGTGTGTGTGTGTGTACACACATATACACATGTATACCTATATATACACACATATATATATATATACATGAAAAAGGGGTCAAATAATTTAAAAAGGACATAGAAAATTTTCAAATACAAACATGTATCATCCCCTTTACTTGCTTTGTGTTTTGCTGTCTCTTATGCATGACTTGCATTGGGATCCTTTTCCGTACCCTCCCCAGCACACTATGATCAACCCATGGGGGCACGAACACACTCTATTACAATTGTCTGTTTTCTCCTCTGCAGCCTCTGCTCCAGTGGTGCCCAAACATAAGGCTGCATCAGACTCACACAGAGGGCCAGGGCCAGTTAAACTAGGGGCTGGGCCCCGCTCCCAGAGCTTCTGATTCAGTATGTCTAAGTTGGGTCCCAATAGTTTGCATGTGAAACAAATTCCCACTTGATTCTGATGCTATGGGTGCAGGGACTATCTTTGGGAACCATGGATTTAGCTGGGCTTCATTTCCTATCCTGTCATTTGTTAAGTGAATTGCAACTAGATGAGAAATTTGAGGTTTCATCAAAGATGAAAACTGTAAAAGACAATTGTATCTTTTATTTCCTCCAATCAAGTTGTCACGTTTGGGAACCCCTGTCCCAAACGGTTTCAGGAGCCAAGAGGAAATTATTTGTACCCGTCGTTCACCCCAGGGTCCATTCTACTGAGTCCAGATCACAGATGTACCACCAAGTGGGCTGCTACCCGAAGTGTGATTCTTATGACACACGTGTCTTCTGGGGGTCAATTTGTTCACCCAAGATTGAGCTGGAAATCAGTGATTCTCAGCCCTAACTGTGCATGAGAATCATCTAGGATGCTTTTATAGATGTGCCTGTGCTGAGACATCGCTTCCAGAGGGATCTGGATGAAGCCCTGGCAGCATTTTTTTTTTTTTTTTTTTTAATTTCCCAGGTGAGTCTGATGTGCAGGCCAGACTGACAGCCACTGGGTGAGGTGAGCTCTCTAGGTCTTTCCAGCTCTACCTGGTAGGATTTTGAGGCTTTCAAGTGCTGAATGGAACCATGACTTCTCAACCATGGGACATTTTGACAGTGTATATGACTTCTATTTCATTCTAGTTATTATTTTTTCTTTCTTTCCTCCTCCTTACTTTTCTCCCTTGGTACTGGCTGAGAGTGTGGCAGAGCACCTTAGTTAACACCCTCGGAGAGCTATGAGCTAGCCTGAACCCGAAAACCCCGAAAATAAAGACACCAGAATTTGTTAAGGTGAGGCTCAGAGGGCCAAACAAGAACAAAGTGGTGCAACTTGGGCAGAAAATAGGGAGGTTTTGATTATTATTTATTAGATAACCATGAAGGAAAGAGGAAAGTTTTTAGTCTAATGTCTAAAGAAAAGGCCATCTCCAAGAAGCTACCCAAACCCAGGACTCCGGGATTATGGCATCTTCAGTCTGCAAAAACATGCAAGCGAGTGGAGGGGAACCAAGAGTCCTCTGGAACAGAGGCGGGAGGAAGGTCATGGTGCTGAGTTTGAGACGCTCAGAGGCCTATGAACGGTAAGGCAACTCCCTGGGGCTGCTCCAGAGCCATTTTAATTTCTGAACCGAATTAGACACTGTATTTAAATTTACCTATGTCTGAGGATGGTTGCAGAAGATTTGAAATGAATGTATAACTACTCTGCAACAGTTACAAGGAAGATGAGAACTCAAATATGGTGATTAAGAATGGAGGGAAAAAAAGTAAAAGAATGGAGGAAATGCTCAAGCTATAAATACATTCTCAGAGACAGATCATGATGTAGTAGCAACAAGCACTGTACCCAATACTCATCAGCATATGTACACAGTGTGCATTTCCTGTTCGCATAAACATATGAATATATGGGTTTAAAAAGGAACTTATGTGACAGAAAGAAGAGGAGGAGGCCTTCAAGATGGCGGAGGAGTAAGACGCGGAGATCACCTTCCTCCCCACTAATACATCAGAAATACATCTACACGTGGAACAGCTCCTACAGAACACCTACTGAATGCTGGCAGAAGACCTCAGACCTCCCCAAAGGCAAGAAAGTCCCCACGTACCTGGAAGGGATTAAGAGCGCTGCTTAAAGGAGCTCCAGAGACGGGCGCGAGCTGCGGCTAACAGCGCAGACCCCAGAGACGGGCATGAGACGCTAAGGCTGCTGCCGGCACCAAGAAGCCTGTGTGCGAGCACAGGTCACTCTACACCTCCCCTCCCGGGAGCCTCTGCAGCCCGCCCCTGCCAGGGTCCCGGGATCCAGGGACAACTTCCCCGGGAGAACGCACGGCGCGCCTCACGCTGGTGCAACGTCACGCCGGCCTCTGCCGCCGCAGGCCCGCCCCGCACTCCGTGCCCCTCCCTCCCCCCCTCCCCGGCCTGAGTGAGCCAGAACCCCCGAATCAGCGGCTCCTTTAACCCCGTCCTGTTAGAGCGAAGAACAGACGCCCTCAGGCGACCTACACGCAGAGGCGGGACCAAATCCAAAGCTGAGCCCCGAGAGCTGTGCAAACAAAGAAGAGAAAGGGAAATCTCTCCCAGCAGCCTCAGGAGCAGCGGATTAAAGCTCCACAATCAACCTGATGTACCTGCATCTGTGGAATACCTGAATAGACAACGAATCATCCCAAATTGAGGAGGTGGACTTTGGGAGCAACTGTAGACTTGGGGTTTGGTTTCTGCATCTAATATGTTTCTGGCTTTATGTTTATCTTTAGTATTTAGAGTTTAATATCATTGGAACATTTGGTTATTAATTTCGTGGCTCTCCTTTTTTTATATATAGATATATATATTTTTTTCCTTTTGCTTTTTTTGTGAGTGTGTATGCTTCTTTGTGTGATTTTCTCTGTATAGCTTTGCTTTTACCATTTGTCCTTCAAAGTGAATCAGTTATACATATACATATGTTCCCATATCTCTTCCCTCTTGCCTCTCCCTCCCTCCCACCCTCCCTCCTCTCTCTCTCTCTCTCTCTCTTTTTCTCCCTTTTCTTCTAAGCCATGTGGTGGACAATGTCTTTGTGCTTCACCCAGGTGTCAGGCCTGTGCCTCTGATGGGGGAGAGCCGAGTTCAGGACATTGATCCACCACAGTCCTCCAAGCTCCATGTAATATCAAACAGCAAAAGCTCTCCCAGAGATCTCTATCTCAACGCTAAGATCCAGTTCCACTCAATGACCAGCAAGCTGCAGTGCTGGACACCCTATGCCAAACAACTAGCAAGACAGGAACACAGCCCCACCCATTAGCAGAGAGGCTGCCTAAAATCATAATAAGGTCACAGACAACCAAAAACACACCACCGGAGGCAGTTCTGCCCACCAGAAAGACAAGATCCAACCTTATCCACCAGAACACAGGCACCAGTCCCCTCCACCAGGAAGCCTACACAACCCACTGAACCAACCTTAGCCACTAGGGACAGACACCAAAACAACGGGAACTACGAACCTGCAGCCTGCAAATAGGAGACCCCAAACACAGTAACTTAAGCAAATGAGAAGACAGAGAAACACACAGCAGATGAAGGAGCAAGGTAAAAACCCACCAGACCAAACAAATGAAGAGGAAATAGGCAGTCTACCTGAAAAAGAATTCAGAGTAATGATAGTAAAGATGATGCAAAATCTTGGAAATAGAAAGGAGGATATACAGGAAACATTTCACAAGGGCCTAGAAAAACTAAAGAGCAATCAAACAATGATGAACAACACAATAAATGAAATCTAAAATTCTCTACAAGGAATCAATAGCAGAATAACTGAGGCAGAAGAATGGATAAGTGATCTGGAAGATAAAATAGTGGAAATAAGTACCACAGGGCAGAATAAAGAATGAAAATAATTGAGGACAGTCTCAGAGACCTCTGGGACAACATTAAACGCACCAACATTCGAATTATAGGGGTCCCAGAAGAAGAAAAGAAAAGGACTGAGAAAATATTTGAAGAGATTATAGTTGAAAATTTCCCTAATATGGGAAGGAAATAGTCAATCAAGTCCAGGAAGCACACAGAGTCCCATACAGGACAAATCCAAGGAGAAACACGCCAAGACACATATTAATCAAACTATCAAAAATTAAATACAAAGAAAAAATATTGAAAGCAGCAATGGAAAAACAACAAATAACACACAAGGGAATCCCCATAAAGTTAACAGCTGACCTTGCAGCAGAAACTCTGCAAGCCAGAAGGGAGTGGCAGGACATATTCAAAGTGATGAAAGGGAAAAACCTACAACCAAGATTACTCTACCCAGCAAGGATCTCATTCAGATTCAATGGAGAAATTAAAACCTTTACAGATAAGCAAAAGCTAACAGAATTCACACCAGCAAACCAGCTTTACAACAGATGCTAAAGGAATTTCCCTAGGCAGGAAACACAAGAGAAGGAAAAGACCTACCAAAACAAACACAAAACAATTAAGAAAATGGTAATAGGAACATACATATTGATAATTACCTTGAATGTAAATGGATTAAATGCTCCAACCAAAAGACATAGACTGGCTGAATGGATACAAAACCAAGACCTGTATATATGCTGTCTATAAGAGAGCCACTTCAGACCCAGGGACACATACAGACTGAAAGTGAGGGGATGGAAAAAGATATTCCAGGCAAATGGAAATCAAAAGCAAGCCTGAGTAGCAATTCTCATATAAGACAACATAGCCTTTAAAATAAAGAATATTACAAGAGACAAAGAAGGACACTACACAATGATCAAGGGATAAATCCAAGAAGATATAATTGTAAATATTTATGCACCCAACATAGGAGCACCTCAATACATAGGCAAATGCTAACAGCCATAAAAGGGGAAATCAAAAGTAACACAATCATAGTAGGGGAATTTAACTCCCCACTTTCACCAATGGACAGATCATGCAAAATGAAAATAAATAAGGAAATACAAGCTGTAAATGATACATTAAACAAGATGGACTTATCTGATATCTGCAGGACAATGCATCCAAAAATAACAGAATACACTTTCTTCTCAAGTGCTTATGGAACATTCTCTAGGATAGTTCATATCTTAGGTCACAAATCAAGCACTGGTAAATTTAAGAAAATTGAAATCGTATCAAGTATCTTTCCAACAACAACGCTATGAGACTAGATATCAATTACAGGTTAAAAACTGTAAAAAATACAACTACATGGAGGTTAAACAACGCATTACTAAATAACCAAGAGCTCACTGAAGAAATCAAAGAGGAAATCAAAAATACCTAGAAACAAATGACATGAAAACACGACAACCCAAAACCTATGGGATGCAGCAAAAGCAGTTCTAAGAGGGAAGTTCATAGCAATACAGTCCTACCTCAAGATACAAGAAACATCTCACACAAACAACCTAACCATACAGCTAAAGCAATTAGAGAAAGAAGAACAAAAAATCCCAAAGCTAGCAGAAGGAAAGAAATCATAAAGATCACATCAGAAATAAATGAAAAAGAAATGAAGGAAACAATAGCAAAGACCAATAAAACTAAAAGCTGGTTCTCTGAGAAGATAAACAAAACTGACAAACCATTAGCCAGACTCATCAAGAAAAAAAGGGAGAAGACTCAAATCAACAGAATGAGAAATGAAAAAGGAGAAGTAACAACTGACACCGCAGAAATACAAAGGATCATGAGAGATTGCTAGTAGCAACTATATGCCAATAAAATGGACAACCTGGAAGAAATGGACAAATTCTTAGAAAAGCACAACCTTCTGAGACTGAACCAGGAAGAAATAGAAAATATACACAGACCAATCACAAGCACTGAAATTGAGACTGTGGTTAAAGTCTTCCAACAAACAAAAGCCCAGGACCAGATGGCTTCACAGGTGAATTCTATCAAACATTTACAGAAGAGCTAACACCTATCTTTCTTAAACTCTTTCAAAATATAGCAGAGGGAGGAACACTCCCAAACTCATTCTAGGAGGCCACCATCATCCTGAAACCAAAACCAGGCAAAGATGTCACAAAGAAAGAAAACTACTGACCAGTATCACTGATGAACACAGAGGCAAAAATCCTCAACAAAATACTAGCAAACAGAATCCAGCAGCACATTAAAAGGATCATACAGTGTGATCAAGATTCTTCAGTATATGCAAATCAAGCAATGTGCTACACCATATTAACAAACTGAAGGAGAAAAACCACATGATCATCTCAATAGATGCAGAAAAAAAAAAACTCACAGCAAAGGAAACCATAAACAAGACCAAAAGACAACCCGCAGAATGGGAGAAAATATTTGCAAATGAAGCAACTGACAAAGGATTAATCTAGCAAATTTACAAGCAGCCCATGCAGCTCAATATCAAAAAAACAAACAACCCATCCAAAAATGGGCAGAAGACCTAAATAGACATTTCTCCAAAGAAGCTATACAGAATGCCAACAAACACATGAAAGAATGCTCAACATCACTAATCATTAGAGAAATGCAAATCAAAACTACAATGAGGTATCACCTCACACCGGTCAGAATGGCCATCATCAAAAAATCTACAAACAATAAATGTTGGAGAGGATGTAGAGAAAAGGGAACACTCTTGCACTGTTGGTGGGAATGTAAATTGATACAGCCACTATGGAGAACAGTATGGAGGTTCCTTAAAAAACTACAAATAGAACTACCATACGACCCAGCAGTCACAGTACTGGGCATATACCCTGAGAAAACCATAATTCAAAAAGAGTCACATCCCCCTCTGCAGCAGCCCCTCCAACCCTCATTCTTTAAGCTGAAATCCTACCACTGGGGTAGAGGTCTGGGATAGGCATCTCAGAACACCTGTGCCACCCAGAGTCCACGGTGGGGCAGAGGTCAGCGTGCTCGTGAAGGACGGGGCTCAATGCCTCCAGCACAACGCTGCCACCGCCACCGTCCAGTCCTGGCCATGTGACAGCCCACAGCTGACTGGGCAGCAGGCCTGGGTTGGCTGGCTTAAGTCCAGCCAAGGCTGCCTGCATACATTTCTCTGGACACCCTATGGCTAATTTTGTTACAACTGCACAGTGGCTGCTGCCATTTTGTATTAAACATTTCGTGGAGCAAAAAAAAAGAAAAAAAAGAGTCACGTACCACAATGTTGCAGCTCTATTTATAATAGCCAGGACATGGAAGCAAGCTAAGTGTCCATTGACAGATGAATGGATAAAGAAGAAATGGCACATATATGCAATGGAATATTACTCAGCCATAAAAAGAAACTGAATTGGGTTATTGGTAGTGAGGTGGATGGACCTAGAGTCTGTCATACAGAGTGAAGTAAGTCAGAAAGAGAAAAACAAATACCGTAAGCTAACACATATGTATGGAATCTAAGAAAAAAAAAATGGTTCTAATGCACCTAAGGGCAGGACAGGAATAAAGACACAGACGTAGAGAATCACCTGAGGACACGGGGAGGGGAGGGTAAGCTGGGATGAAGTGAGAGAATAGCATTGACATATATACACTAGCAAATGTAAAATAGATAGCTAGTGGGAAGCAGCTGCATAGCTGCTTCCCACAGGGAGATCAGCTCGGTGCTTTGTGACCACCTAGAGGGGTGGGACAGGGAGGGTGGGAGGGAGGTACAAGAGGGCGGGGATATGGGGATATATGTATACATATACCTGATTCACTCTGTTATACAGCAGAAACTAACACACCATTTTAAAGCAATTATACTCTAATGAAGATGTCTAAAAAAAAAAAAGAGAGAGGGTGTTTCTCTTTTTTGCATATTGCCAAACAGATTAGAGAAGGTAATTAGAGGAGGGTTATAGTTCAAAATAACTGTAATCCTGAACACATATTGCTCTTAAATTAGAAGTAGATAAACTTGATCTAATCGCTATTCCTTCTCACTATTTTGCACTTTGCTATGACTGGGCATTTAACAGTCTTGGAAATTACCAAAGAAAAGATAAATGTAGCACAGTATAAAGAGCTTTGTAATATGTAGATATTGACTTTTACCTCTGAAGGAGCTTTGTACTTCTATGTACCTTTGCCTGAAGCTTTCTGAGGTTGGAAAATTCCTGCTTGATTCAAATCTACTTTAAGACATTTTTATAAGCAGAAAAAATTCTGGTTTTTTTCCTTTCTAAATGTGCTACTTGTTACATCATTTGTCTACAGAACACATATTCTTTCCAAAAATCAGAGTTACTTGGTTAGCCAAATTAGAAGGTAATGAATCAACCCACTTGGTTTTGGTCATGTAAGATAATTTAACAGTCAAGACAATCAGTATTATTGATGACACTGTCATTTCATTCCTGGAAAGATTATCTCCCAATTCAGAACAATTAGAAAAAAGCCTGCATGTCTTTCAAAGATAGAAAAAAAAAAAGATATGAATTGCCATTTCTGCTAGCCTTTCAAGTTTTTTCTTATATGTTTCATGTGTGTGTGTGTGTGTGTGTGTGTGTCTGTGTGTGTGTGTATATATATATATATATATATATATATATCTCAGTGCCTTCATTTATTGTTTTTGTTCATTCAATATACAAATTACTGAGCTAAATGCTGAAATTCTATGTGAAATCACACCAAACATTTATAACATTAAAATGTGGTGCCATCAATGTTTATCTTTTTGAGAACCTTTACTCTGGGAAATAAAGTAGCATCGTGTATATCTGAATTTTTGCCGAGGACTGCAATGAATTCAGTTATTCACTTGGAGGAAAGACATTAGTTTTAAACATTGTATTAGACTAGCAATGCACCTATTTGCAACACACATCCATTTTTTTCATTTTTGATCACATAAATGAAGAGAGGGCCACTTCACCTTTTGCAGCCTGCCTGCTCTAAGTAGCAAGAAAGCAAGAATTGAAAGTGAGACCTTGTGACTCTGTGTCGAGTCACCCCGAGTAACTCATCTCTGGAGGGTCACCAACAATGTTCATGCCTGTATTTCCTACCAACTCAGCCGTTATTAAAATGAACAGGAGAAAGGTTGTTATTAATTCCTACAAGACTCAGCAAAACAAAGGCAAAGGCATAAGGAAGACAATAAATTGGTGAACTTCCTTAAGAGTCTGTTACCTCTTGGAAATGAATGCTTCTCTTTAGGTCACTTCGGATAAATTTTCTCACCTGAATGTTGAAGACGGTGAACAGCTTATCTTTTACTCATGGAATGGATGTTGACAAAGAATGTCAGTTTCATTTTTTTTTACAGAAAAACTAATAGAAGTAATAGAATATGTAACAAAATTAAAAAAAAATCTACTACTGAGTGAATATAAATCTAGGACTAACAAATAGAAAATAGAAGGACACAGGCTATTAACTATTACAAAGAACTGCTTTCACAATTAGAGGCTCTGGAAGGAAAGAGGCTCCCAGGAAATGATATGTCCAAGGAAGAGATAATGTAACCAAGCAGGACCCTATGAGGGCTTCTGGGGATGGACCCCTCCACCATATCCTCTGCTGTAGCTCCTCTCGGATAACAGTATCTGATGCACATTTCCTGAGTTGTTTTACAGATGCTAAAACCACCACCAAATGGAAGAAATTAATTACTTGACAACCATGAGCACGTAGCGCCCAGACCTACTGGCACTAAAGATTGATAATGTTAAGCCCCGTGACACCACCCAGTTACTTCACCGCCAACCAATCAGAGAACTGCGCGGGAGCTGATCACATACCCTGTGACCCACTCCCTCGCCTTGACTTTAAAGATGCTTTGCTGAGACACACTGAGGAGTTCGGATTTTGAGCACTGGCTGCCCCGGACTCCTTGCTTGGCATCTGCAATAAACGCTGCACTTTCCTTCGTCACAACCCGGTGTCAGTAGACTGGCTTTACTGCATGCAGGACAGCAGACCCAAGTTTGGTTCGGTGACAATAGATAATAAGAGTGCTGATATTCAAGGATCCTCAAAGAGCAAACTGGAAAGTGACCTGGATGGTCCATGAATCTATGAACCCAGTCTTCCCAATGACCGTCATAACTGCCTAAAAGGGGAAGGTAAAGAGAAGTATGCTTTTTCCTCTAAATACATATTTAGAGAGAAAAACGACTCAGTGAAATGTTATTTTGCTTTAAAAATCTTAATTTGTAAAGCATATTTGTCTTAGTTTTTGTATTTCAAAATGTAAATTCAAAATGTAAATGTGAAGTGTGTCCCTGGGGACACATAGGGATAAATACATGACACTGTGCTAAGTGTGAAACCTGGCTATTTCATGATGTCACTCCTTTAGGTCCCTGTTCAATTGCCCTCCTTTGGTCATATCTGCATTTAAACGACGAGCTGCAGAGGGAAATTGCACTTCCTGCAGCTGTGGCCCCAAAAACTCAGTTATGAGACTCAGCAGCACTTTCAATGTGCTTTTCTCTCTTGTTATTCTTAGCACTGCCAGACTTAGAATAAATATACAGGATGCCCAGTAAAATTTGAATTTCAGATAAACAACGAATACTTTTTACCGTATGAGTGTGCCCCAGTGACAAACTATTTGTTGTTTATCTGAAATTCAAATTTCCCTAGATGTCTGACCCTGCAAAACTCCCTCATTCTACAAGGTCATAAAAAGAAAATTTTATAATCTGTAGATCTGCATTTGTTCTCATCTACCGTTTCCTTGTTTTCTTCTATTGGAAAGAAAGACACACCTATTTTCCTCACCACAGTGATCCTTCTATTTTGGGCTCTGGGTCCCATCCTTTTCTACCTTCCCTGTGGGACCTCAATAAATAAGCAATCCCCCCAGTTCCCTGCATCTTCAACTTCTTTGAGACCAAGGGTTCTCTAAATAAAAAGCACAAACAGGCCCCCCAATTCCTCTCTCCCTCCACCTGGTCTACTCTCTCTTTCCTTCACACAGTCCAGGGTTTCCACCTGCTCCTTTTCCTTTCCCAGGGCCATTAAATGTTGCTGTTCCATGGGGCTCCCCGTGCCCTCATCCTCCCAGTTTGCGGTTTTCTCTGGGAGATCTCGCCAATCACCACCTATCCGCTCAAGACTCCCTAGTCTTCATCTAAAGTTGCAACGCCACTTCTGACCTCTAGACCTATATATGTCTCTTTGATATCTCTCTTTGGATGTTTGTTTGTTTTGTGCCTCAAACTATCATGTCTAAAACTGAACTCCTCTCCTTTTCTGCTTCTCAGTGTGTTCTCTCCACAGTAAATGGTACTAGCATCTACCCAGTTTTCTAAATCAGAAACTTGAGATCAGATCTATAGGTACTTAATCATCAAGTCCTGTTTGATTTACTTTCAAAATACTTTAAAAAATCCATCTACTTCTTTTTATTCTCATGGCCACCATCACCTCTTTCCTGAGACACCGCGCTGGCTTTCTAACTGGGTTCATTCAGCTTCCGTCTTGCCCTTCCTACCTGTTTTCCAAAAGTAGCTTGAGTGTTCTTCCAAAACACGAAAGTGACAGTGTTGTTCTTTTACTTAAAAGTCTACGGAAACTTCCCCTTGTCATTGGAACACTGTCCAAACTCCTAACTGTGGCTGATAAAGACCCCGTGGTTGGCTCCCACCCCCTCCTCCTGCTTCCCTGAGGGGCTACAGGGAAATCCTTTTCTTCCGAATCACTCATCTCCTCGTGCTCACTTGTATCTCTTCTCTTTGCTTCTCCTTTGAATTGTTCCTTAATTATTAGTTTCACAGGGAAACCTGCTTTGTTCTACTAGATCAGTATGTTCCTTTAGCTTTGTTTATTCAAGTTTTTTTTTTTTACATTTGCCTGTTTGATTATTTGTTTTACCACCTGGAATATAAGTTCATTAGGGATGAGACCATTACTGCATTTTCCACTGTATTTCCAGCTTCTAGCACCTAGCTGTGATACAGAGTAAATTCCCAAGAAATAGTTGCTCAATGTGTGAATGAACAAGTGGGCACACAGATATGATGACAGGGATAAGAAAAAGGTCCATTTAAAGCACAATTTTCTTAGGAGCTCAGGCCTATGATTCAAAAATAATCTAAATCAATTTTCTAAACCCCAGTGCTTTGTCAAAACGCATCGGCAGGCGGACTCTCAACCACTGCGCCACCAGGGAAGCCCAGTTCTGTTGCTTTTGTAAGGCAGTCTTCTGCTACGAACACTTGGGAGTTTTAGAAATTTTGTCTCTACTTTCCCCTACCCAGATCAAAATTATTGCAACAATTAAACAAGTCAACATATAGACTATTTTTATCATTTTCTCATCCAATTTGCCTCAAAATTTTTTCTTAATGAAGGTGAAGGCTAGAGAAAAATAACATAAAGTATACCTTCAAGTTCACCATCCAACCCAAGATAGATCTAAAATATTACCAGGAATTATTATTTACTTTTGGGCTCTTCCTGTTTTAATGAAACCATTGAAAGAATTCAATATTCCCTCTGTCACCCAATTCCCATTATAGTACCCATGTTTTTTGCATGTCTCCTCTCTTAGGTTTCACTGATTACAAAGCCATTCCAAAAGTTCCGTGTGAGCCATTGCTAAATTCCCAAGTTATTCTGAGTACTGCGTAGGGCACAGAATAGGTGTGAGACATGAGTCCTACCTTCAAGGAGCTTGCTGTGTAGAGAAAAGGGAACGAACACACTTGAAAACACTAAAAAAATGACTGAATACTAAAGACGTGATGTTGAGAATAAAGGTTATGGGAATTGTAAGAAGGAAAATGTCACCATGGACCAGAATACTTTGGAAAAGCTTCATGGACGAGGATAAACATGAGAAAGCATATCTAAATATGGGCGTTTGGAGAGGAAGAGAAAGACATTTAGGAAGGAAAGAACTGCATTTGATGGTGGTTGAACACTACTACCGTTTTTTTTTCTTTTAACTGAAGTATAGTTGATTTACAACATTGTGTTAATTTCTGCTGTACAGCAAAGTAATTCAGTCATACATATACATATATATATTCTTTTTTATATTCTTTTCCATTATGGTTTATCCCAGAGCATTGAATATAGTTCACCGTGCTGTACAGTAGGACCTTGTACTGCATTTTTTTTGTTTCCTGCTCATAATTCTTTTCCCACTTCTTCTGGTATAGTGCTGTTCTTTTTGGTGTTCACGTGTTCTTTCCCCAATTCGTAAGGTTCTGAAGGGGTTGCCCATAGCCATATTTTAAATCCAACCTTCCCACCCAAGGACTGGGTCCAAGCATAACAACCCATGCCCTGGTGACAGCGATTAGCCCATGGATGTGACCTAAGGCAGGCGAATTCTATTCCTTCTCTGGGATTTCATGTAACTGCTTGAAGAGAACATTTCCCTTTTCTGTTAAGCCACTGCTGGTAAAATGTAAGCCTGCCACTGTCTCTGACCACAATGTTTCTTTCTTCTGCTGTACAGAGGAAGCTTGTCTGCAGTCAGAGAAAATAAGAACCACACAGAGAAGGAGAGAGAGTGAGGGAACCACATTGCTTGACTCTCTGGAGGCCCCGAGGGCATCTGTGTACCCGGATTTTCTATTTCTGTGGCTAAAACATCAAGCTCGTTTGAACTGGTTTCAGCCCATCTTAACCTGAGAGACAAGTCCTGACCAAAACGGAGGGTAAACAGTGGATGTGGAGAGAGAACAGATGTGTAGAGTAGAGTCACAAAGGGATGGTGGTAACGGGTAAGAAGACCCAGATCAAAGCAGTATCTGGAGGAAGTGGCAGAACTTGGTTGGGACCAGATATACCCAATGAGAAGAAAACACTGTCAAAACTGGAATTCAGGGGATCTGTGAACTCACTGACAGAAGTGGGTATAGATGAGATGAGGAAGTGTGTCTGAAGGGAAACAATAGTCAAACCATGACAGCTGAGTTCCTGGTAAAGTTGGGACTTTGTCAGTCTATGGTTTTAGCTTGATGACCTGTCCCACGCTGGTATGACAGCATGAAATACAGGAAAGTGATCTGATTTGGTGCTTTTTGTGTCAGCACTCGGCAGAGGATGACAGAAAACTCTAATTATGCTTCCCAAACTCAGCCTTTCCCACAGAAAGCCCAGGGAGAATCTGTAGCATCGAACAGTGGTTCTCAAAACGTGGTCCCTGGATCAACTGCATCTGTATCACTTGGGAATGTTTTAGAAATGCAAAGTCATGGGCACAACCCCAGAGGAAGGGCATCAGAATCGCTGGGGGTGGGGACAGTGGTCTGCCTTTTACAGGCCCCATAGCTGATACTGATATCCACCAGCTGCTCGTGAAGAATATTCTTTACATGGGACTCCACTGCAGGAGACGTAATCCACCACTTACTCCTATGATTTCACAGAGGAAGAATGACTCCCTTCAAAAAATTTATTTTCCCTAAATCTATTCAATCAAAAACTGTATGTTGAGTATGTGCTATCTACCAGGCACTGTTCCAGGCACTTTGGATGCTGCAGGGAGCAAACCTGATACCGTCAAACACAAAAATACATAGATGTTGGCAATTAAAAATTATGCTATGGTAACTGAATCACAATGCTGTCCACCTGAAACTAACACAACATTGTAAATCAACTATATTCCAATAAAATAAAAAAAAATGATGCTATGGAAGTGAAGGGGACCTGAGTGTCGGTTAGGGAATCACAAAAGTTTCCCTAAAGAAATGACATTTAAATCAAGAAAGAATGACCAGGAGTTAGCCTGGTGAAGGGCAGAGCAGGTAACGTGAAGGCATCCCAGGCCCTGAAAGGGACAGGCCTGGCTCTTTCAGAGACCTGAAGACAGACCGGCATGAGTAGGTCATTGTCAATAATGCTGTTGAAGCTGGGTAGGCAGGTCAGATAGATCATGCAGGGCCTTGTAAATCCTATTAAAGATTTTGAGCTTGCCACTGACGGCAACTAAGAGGCTACTGACAAGTTTCACGCATGAGCTAACATGATTTTTTTTAATGTAAATTTTCTATTAAAAAAAGGCAAAGCCTTTCCTACTCCACAAGTGTGGGTGTGATAGCATGATGATTTAAATTCCCTCTAAGTTATAGGAAGGTGGTAGAGAAACTTTCTCTGCGCGAGGCTTTGATGAGGGTCAAGAGTGGGTAGAGCGTCCCTGTGGGACTAAATGCCAGGAAGAAAAAAGGAAGAAGGGCTTAGGAGCTTCTGCTTTGTGGTTGTAGCTGAGACTCATCCTGCCTGTCCATGTCAAGCGGCAGGAGTGCGAGTTCATCTTCCTCCGTACGCAGGGGACCCTGGTGCTCGGGCTGGGTCTATACAGAGGCTTTTTTCCTACACACAATCTCATATAGAGGCTTCATTCACTTCCCAGGCATCTCAGTCACCTCCCTGAGAATGATACCCAAACGTATGTCCTCCGTGACCTTGAGGTTTTCGTTTTTAATATCTTGATGCGATTGCCCTGTGCTCATACACGACGCTAATGACCATTGCAAACGCGCAGCTCTTTAGTGTTGGTCTGTGTATATAGTCCACTACTGCCTGAAAACTCACACAGACCCAGCCGTGACTGCCCTCCTGCATTTCAGTGACGTGACTCACGTTATCTGCTCGACAGCCGACCCTGGGACGGCACCGTCACCACAAATAGCCTGCCTGCAATTCAACTCATCATGTCTTTCCCTAACCAACTGGCCTCTGACCTCCTCTGCCTCTGTCAGTAACATCGGCTTTTACTACCTCCCAGCTTCCAAGGTCTGGAGACTTTCTTGACTTCTTTGTCTTCTGCCCTCACCGACTACAA